>NW_023339652.1:4123440-4127399 GCF_004916995.1 Morone saxatilis | reverse complement strand
ACACACACACACACATTCCCAGCAACATCCCAAAAAGCTGTACATAAGCCTCCACATCCCCTTTACATTAAAGTAGCTTTCACACCCAGAAAGTTTGAGGTTTGTCTTAATTGTGTTATGCAATAAGTCCACTACTCTCCCACCCACACACACACACACGCGCAGACATGCACACACGCAGACATGCACACACGCATTCTCCTGAAAGTATTTTCAGTTGGGAAGTCACACATGTGTGTAGGTGTGCTGACGCTTTGGTAAAGTAATCCCTCAGGTGAGAAAAAGGAACTGTTGCCTCGGCTGATAAATTAAGGAGTTGTTGAGAGGAAATCCCAGGGATAACTGTGGGTGTAACATAATGTGGCGGGACACACTTTCAGTTAGGCCGGGTATTAGTATATAATTAGCCAAAAGTAGCCATAACATTGAAAGACACTCAGCAAACACAGTGGCTGATAACAAATGACTAATCTTGTGTTGGACACACTGGTTGCCACCCACACGGTGTCAGACGGACAGAAGAGTGCGGACACACGTCTAATTCAAATGCTTTGTACACTGGCAAGATTAAGTTTGAGGAAAAACTGTTTTTAAACTTCTGAGTTACAATACAATTACAAATAAAATAAATACAATTTATGGAGTCAGTAAACTTCACATACGATGATCTATACAAGTCCTACAAGAGGTGTTCCACAACAGAGCAGTCTGAGTGCATTCCCTTTCCGCTCTAATCAACTGTAAGTACACAACATTTTTTTCTGCTCAACTCGACCATAACTGCTTATTAAATGGCGAAGCATCATGTCACTGCCAGTTTTTTCCGCTCTCTGTCAGGTCAGACTGTCCTCGGGTCCTTCTTGGTGACTTGGGTTTTTATGGAAAATAAATGTATGTATGTTGCATTTGGGCAGATTTTCTGTTTCAGATTTGGTTTATTTGCTCACTTCAGTTGCTGAATCTGTTCATTCATTTATTACTGGCTCTCCACATGTATTTAAAGATGAAATATCCTCCTCAGTGTTGCCACTTTGTGATTAAACCTGATAAGATATCTGTATCTTTCAATAAAAATCCTGCTCAGTGAAGCTTAAAATCAGCCACATTCTATACAGATGTAAATTGTGCTTTGTGTCAGTCGCTGATAAAAATCAGTCTGGAGCATTAGCTCACATTTGGTTTGAGCCCTGAGTTGATTTTATCACACTGTGGTTGCCATGGCAGTGGTCGCCCTGATCCTTCCACATCCTCTGGGCAAAGGTCGCCGGGGTCAGATGGAGGTCCGGGTCAAGCAAGCAGGTTAAACACCTTGTCAGGGATTAGCGGGCTATGAGGGAGGTGGAGGAAGTCTTCATTGGCTAATGTCTCTCTCAGTGGCTCGCTGAACCACCTCCAGGACACACACACACATTTACACATGCTATCTGACACAGGCATGCACACACACACACATCACATTTACTCTGCTTTTGTTGGCCAACATGGGCTGATACAAAGACCTGACACACTGAGTGCTCAGATAAGCCCATCCCCGTCTGTAACAAGGCAGAAGTCACAGAGGAAGGAGAGCATGTCTAATTGAGACATTACTGGGAGTCGCATAGAGATGGAAACAACAACAAACAAACACAAAAACATTAAGTACAACACAATGTGGGGAGTTATGACATTCAATCATATCATTTTCCACTTTTGCCAGAATCTACTGAAAGAGGAGCTACAAAAAAGTGATTATCCAAACCTTGAGCCAAATACAAGATCAAGAGCACATTTCTAATAAAACTTTATAATAATGATGAATTTTGGAATTCCGATTTGGTGGTGAAACAATTAATCAATCAGTTGATAGACAAAACATCAACAATTATCACCACTAGTTTTGATAATCGATCAATTTTGTTTTTACCATTTTATTATATTTTATAGACAAAACAATCAATAAAATAAAGACAGAGTCTACTGTCACACTACCAGCTCTTGAATTGAACGCTAGCATGCTAACATGCTCTCAATGACAATGCCAACAGGCTGATGTTTAGCATAATCACCACTGTAGTCTAGCACAGTTGTTTTCAAACTGGGGTCCTTGAGTGGGTTGTAGGGGGTCCCCAGAAAAAGGAGGAATAAAATGTAAGTTTGACCATTGATTGACTACGAAGACTATGACCTTAAAAAGATAAACATAAAAAAAATATGAGGCGATTCTTCAAGACAAAATCTTCTCAAATTGGTGATGATCTAATGTGTGTCTACTGCGGTTGTCCTTGATATTAAGGGTTTGCGTTTGCCAAGTAGGACTAAACAACACTAAGTACAGCCGAAGCGCATGGGAATTTTTAGGTATTGGACAAAATGATGGATGATGGACCTGATGATGGCACTATCAAAGTCAGAGGATCACCACAGTAATCACAATTCATCCTGACTCCTCCATGAGAAGGAACCATGAATATCTGTACCAGCCAATAGTTGTTGTTGTATATTGTATTTCATTTTTGATGCTGCTAGCATGGCTAAAAACTATAGATCAATTAATAATGAAAATAATTCTTAGTTGCAGTTACTGTTCAGTAAGGTGTGTGTTTGTGCGTGTACCTGTATCGGGGGAAGGAGAACCTGATGAGTCTGATGTCTGGTCCAGAGACGGACAGGAAGCTGACCGAGGGGCAATGGCCTCCAGTTCATCAAACACATGAGACTGACTGCAGCTGAGCTCCGAGTAGCGTGATGCTGCTGTGCCACAGCGTCCTGCAACAGCACAGAGTGGGTGTATTATGTTACGATGATAAACACAATGATGAGGATTAGATGTAACTTTAATGATACATGTGGGCACAGTGGATTGTTTCATTAGGAAATAATAGGAAACAGCAAAGAGGTGTATGAATAATAAAACAACTGGGAGAGTTTAATGTGCACACTGCAGAATGACTTTTACCTTCTTTTAGGAGGATTAAATCTTTTATTTTCTTACCCAAGATAAATAGATTTACTTGTTTTTTTAAGTTAAGTGATTCTAATTAGAATGATCTATTTTATATCATGACAATAAACAAGGCTGAAAATCAGGTCTTAGTGATATTCCAACTATCTGTTAAAGGAATAAATAAATGTAATTCTTTCTAAAAGTTAAATAAGAAGATTGATACCACTCTCATATTTGCAATATTTGCAAGCAGTTAGCTCAGCTAGCTAGTGTGGCCCATAACAACCACGTATTGTTGTGATTTCACTAAATCTCAGGGATGTAGATTGGACTGACAACTAATGAGATGTAAAGAATACCACAGAGGCAGACAGCTAAAGGAAAGCTCCTGGAGGATGTTTTCCGATGAAGGTATCAGACTATAAATCTCGCCTGGATGTTGTGGGTTTAGTTAAAGCCTGTCCCTTCCAGGTTTTACACTCTGACAAGTGGTCAACTCCCAACACAGACCCAGGACCTCCATGAGTGAAGCCCCTCAGGCGAGGTATGAAGGTCTGAGCACGAAGTTACAGTCAGACCTCGGGGCGAAAGTAGACTCATCTACTCATCTCACCTCCAATATACACACAAACTTTGCCCTTAAGCTCTAATTACCAAAGACCTCACTCAGAGGAATGGCAAAAACTGTCAAGATAAATCACTAAATACTTATCTCCTCTCAAACCATCAAAACAAAACAGTTTAAACCTGGTTTAGAAATTAGGATTAGGATTAGCGAGAGAAACTGTTTCACTGGGTGGTGTGTTTTGTCGTCGTACTGAAAGAGGCTTGTCGAGGCTTTTCTCACATTAGAAATGCAGAACAGCTTGGCCCGGACAAAAGAATAATATATACAGAGGCTCTAAAAGGAAAAGGCAAACTCTGCTCCTTCGTGTCTGCCCACATGGACAAGTATAAATGTACACATGAAGCCACCCTCACGCAGTCAAGTATGTGAACAACGACACACACACAAACCACTGCACTATTGTGC
>NW_023339652.1:4117839-4123419 GCF_004916995.1 Morone saxatilis | reverse complement strand
GAAGGACTTGACTTGACACTTCAAAGCATATTGCTGCTGTCAACTCAGCTGTCATTCTCAGCAGAAGAGGGCCGCACTGAGTCAGGGTGAGTTTTTCGGGGAGGTTAAGGGTGGCGGTGGGGGGTGAATGAGTTGATATGACAGAGTTAGAGGCAGACAAGGCTTTCTCTGTGTGCCTGTGGCCCTCTTTTCCTGGTCACAGTGCCGAGCTAAAAGGCCCCCGAGTGGAGAGGCCAGGCCAGGCCAGGACAGTGCCCTGCTTCATTGTCAAGGACAGTTACACTCTGGAGATGTTGCTCAAAACGGGTCGGCTCGGGGTCACTTTATGGATTGTAGGGGATGTGAAAAGTCAAGCTGGAGGTCAAAAGGGGCTAAGCGGGATGAAGAGACTCCCATCAGCCTCAGCAGCCATATACAGTATGTATACCAGGTCACCTGATTAGTTGCTGCAGAAACAGACCACCTCATCTACTAATGCCAGTTTTTTAAGAAAGGATTTTTTGGGAGATCTCCATAACATCTTAAAAGATTATTAGAGTTTATGACAACTTGGGCTTTATGGTTTAAGTTTGAGCAGTAATAATGGCATTGTCCTAACCAATAGTGGTCAGTGCAATAGTGGTCAAGGCAATAGTGGTCAATGCAACAGGGCTATCTTAAAGACATTAAGATGGTGGCAGAAAAGAAATCTGTTCTTAAAGTGATTTAAATGTGTAAGTGATGGGAGACAAAATATACAGTTCTCAGTTCGTTCAACAAGTGGGAACCTTTTTGTGTGTCGAATTACCTCTTTGTTATTCCATGAACAGCATGTCCCCACTTGATTTGGTTTGTCTAACTCAGACTGCAGAAGCCTCATATTAACTTCAGCTTAATTCTCAAATTAATTTATGCATGAAACATGTTGACTGATTGATATTGTCCCCTTTACTTACAATAAAAGTGCTCTAAGAAGTTACAGTGACTAAAAACTCTTCCAATGTACATTTGGGCATGTAAGAATTAACACACACCCCATGCATCTGCAATGAAGGGGGCATGTTGCATCAGGTACAGGTGAGACATGAACAGCCAACCAGGAATGTTGGTTTACTACCGCTACTATTTGTACTACTACTAGCACTGTTGAATTACCGCTGAATGAGTTGCCGCAAAAGTTGGACCAGATTTAACTTTTGTGGCCCTCTGGAGGCCCTCTGGATCGACACACCTGCAATGACCTCAATAAAATGAATCATAGGGCTGAAATTTTTTACAGGGAAATGTCATGTTGTCTGTACGAACATGGCCCTAAATTAACCACCAAGTTAGCCCTAACTTATTTGGTTTATAGAGCAATTCTGGTTCAACTTTGTCAACCTGTATTTACTAGTAGTAGTAGTAGTACCTGTGCAATGCCTGATTCTTACAGACATTTTGGGTGTGGTCACTATTGGTTTCACCTCCAAATAAAGCTTATTGGCTTATTTACAACCTGTCAAATGGTGGTTTCTTTTCCCATCGGACTTCACTGTAGCGATGTTCTTATATTACTTTGGTGAGAACAAAGTTATCATAACAATTGGAAATTATGTCCGAAGCTATTAAAATAGACCCAAGTTGTAAAAAACCAGATTCATCCTTTAAGCTTTACACGCTGCCACATTGAGGCCACATTGAGCTTGAACTGCCTCCATCTGCGGTGAAATAAATGAACCAGTGACACTCGCTCTGTGTCTGCCGTGAAGAGAACAGCGTGCTCCGATACAGCATGGGCCCCCCTGCAGTACAGCACCACACAGAGAACAGTAGATGTCTCTGATAGAAAAGAGAAAATCCCTACACAATTTCCACATTGTTTGCTTTCTTTCATAAAGTTCCAGGAGGAGTCAGATGTCAGTGGCCCTGTCCTTTATCCCCATTGGGAACGGTAAATTAGCGTCTGCAGGAAAGCCGCAGAGGTATTCTATTGTGGCGTTCGTCCTAACTGTTCTGCCGTCAGCGAGCAGTGGTCAGTGTGGATTTATGACCATCGGCTACACGTCTCCCTCTCGGAGCCCAGAGAATAGTAAAGGCACGGGGGAGCCGAGGCTGAGAGGCACAGCACACGAGGTAGGCACCCCGACTTCTATTGTTGGGGCCTCATGCCTTTGAACGGGGAATCAAACGGTACCAGCTTTTCATCAAAGCCCTCCTTTCTATTGCTGATTTAGAGGAAAAATAAAAGCTTTCTGCGTTATTTATTAAGGGGGGGGGGGCGAAAAACAGGCCTGACAGCAATGCTTTCACAATGTGTTGATGGGGGCAGGAGCATCAGAACGCCTCACTATTGAAGCAGGCTTTGAATTCTCTGTGTCTGGCCCAGTGGCTTTGTCTGTGGGTGGATGTCCAGCCATGTTCAGGACAATCAGGCTCCTAAGACTATGGGCAGGGAGGAGGCTGTGAACGGTCCATATGTGGCCGGCAGGTCTCATTTCTCACCTCTGACAGGGGAGATAGGGGGCAGGACAGGCCAGCGATGGGATTCCAGCTGAGTCACTGATGCAGAAGGGGTCAGCTTTGGTCCTGACCCTGAGCGGGGAGTGGTCCTCTGTGGACTTGGGCAGGAAGACCAAGTAGCGGAGGGGAAAGGCAGGGTAATGACACCGTGATCGGAGTCCAAGGATGGGTTGAGAGCAGGATCTAAAGATGCATCTTGGTGGAGATTTTCTGCTGTTTTTGAGCTTTCAAGCCTGCTCATCGGTTTGTCTGACTGAGGAAGGACGGCAGACGTTGGGCGAGTTGAGAGGGGTTTGATTTGACCAAAGAGTGGTTCGTAGAGTTGAGGGGTGGTCGCAGTATTTGCGGATGATCGGCGAGGGTTGGATCCTGCTGGAGAGTAAGGCGGAGATGGCCGGAGTGGAGAGGAACAAATGCTGCCTTCTAGGTCCCTGATGTCTGCTGCAAAACAACAGGAAGGAAGGAGGAAAAGAAGGTAGCTTAATCGACTGCACAAATGAGGACTCACAGTGAGATTTCTGCAGATAACAGGCCTCGTTTTGCCAAGACAGTCATAACAAAGTAGTGTTCCAAAGACATTTTAGCTTGGGCTAAAGAAATATTGGCAAACTGGCAATTCTACATTTGGCACTGATGTCTTGTAAATGCACACATTCTGTCTCAAAACATTAAAAATTGCTGTTTTTTTTGCTTGTAATTTGATTTTTTTGTTGTAGAAAGTGAAAAACAAACTTTTTTTTTTTATTTTGCGTCGTGATGTCACTCATTTACCAGTATCGATCCCAACTGACCAAAATCTGAATCTAACAACAATCGGATGGTTGTGTGTTTATGTTGCCACGGAGATGCCACCATCATTATCTGTTTGTACACCAGCGTCCACTTAACAGTGTCCACAGGATGAGTTAGAGTTGTTGACAAACACTTAAATACTTATATCTGCTTATAATTACATAATGTGTTGTAAACCATCTAATAAATCTTTATATATAGGCCTACTACTTATAAATGCTAAATAGGGGAATTTAAAGTGAGGTGTTACGATTTAAGATTGAAAAAATACTTTTTTACTATTTCCAGCATACATTTACAAACTATTAAAGTGATATGATTTCTACGCATACGATGTATGTATTTATTAATAACTCTACAATGTGTGATTTTACACCGTATTTTGGCGTATTTTCTCTCCATCCATCTTTCATCCTTGCTGAATAATTTCAAGGGTGCATTTGAAAGAGATTACTTCTTAAATTATTGGTTCATTAACCAATTATTGATGGCTTATAAGGCAAAAATGTTAAAATATTCTGTGGTTCTTGTTTCTGAAATGTGAGGATTTGCTGCTTCTCTCCGTTATATATCATATGTTTATAACACTGAATAGAAAAGCAATATGTAGATATCATATTGAGCTCTGGGAACTTGTGATTGACATTTTCAGATGATTCATTGATTAACTGAATAATAATAAGTTTTACTCGAGGTTTTACCGGACAGGACACTGCTCCTGCCACTGGCGAGGTCAGTGCTCCGGCTGAACAAGCTGGAAGGTGGACGACTAAAATCTGAGAGAGAACCATGTGAAGCCGTGGAGGCCGGCGACGGCGAGCGCTCTGGTCCAGCAGGCCGGAGATGAAGCCTCCAGTTGGACTCTGTGATAGACACCACAGCAGGCTGTCGCTCCCTCTCCTGAACTTCACATTTTTCCTCTGGAGCAGGACGAGGGTCGGAGGGAGATGCTGGCACAGAGCTCGGCTTGCTTTGTTGTCCTTCAGAGTCGGGGTGAAGGGTGTTTTGGTGGGGAGGTGTTGGATTAATGGTGGATGATGGTGGAGTAGCAGGGACTGGGAGACAGGGAACAACAACAGCAGAGCGCCTCCCTGCGATCAAACTCTCATTCCGCACAAAATGTCTTATTCTTCTGTCAGCATTGAAGTCACCTTCAAGAAAGACAAAAACAAAACACATTTTTAAAGATATACATTCATTCAAAGGGCTTCTTCAAAACCGACCCTTAAAAAAACAACGTTTCACTGTTCCAACGGTCAACATGTCGTAGGTAATTTTTTTAAACTGCCAAAGTCTGCTTGTGACATTTTCGTTCCCACTTTGCAGAGTCTTGGACATTTGTCTCCCTGCTGGGTGGGTCGGCCCCATAACAAAGGCGCAGAGAAACTGCCCCGCTGGACCAGCTGCCTGTTTCCAAACTCCACAATTACTCACAATAGTAATCAGACCTGAGGGCAAAGGAGCTTGTATGTAAACAATCTTTATCATAAGCTGGAGACGGCAGAATATCGTGTCAGAAAACACAAGTGCTTTTAGAAATGTCAGTTAGGCCAAATTTATACCATATTCTAATGAATCCACCCCTGAAGTCCATTACTATGTAAATATAGAGACAATAGAGCAGCTTTAATTGGCTCAACATGCAGCAACCGATAACACATAAAACCAAATTATCTTTAAGTTTATTACAACTTGGCTGAAACACTCTGTGATTATAACACAGCTTACATCTGGTTATATAAGTGAAGCTTTTTAACATTGTACAATCTAAAGGATTTGGGAGCCCTGTTATGCTTATGAAGACCAGAGGTATTGCTTTTTGGATGGAAATCCAAAATATTTTTTTTTTTAAAAGGGCTACTTTTACAGCAGGTTGGAAGCTGTAAAAGGATGACTTGGCGTAAAATCTGCCAAAACTGGTCACTGGATTTCTAATACTCACTCAAAGCTGTAGCCATTTTCTTCATTGTTGTGTAATTCTTACAGCTTGAACAATGACTTGATTCATCATTTCAGCACCACAGGGAGTGCATAGACAAACCCATTTCTAAAACACTTGTACATCCTTCTCTCTTCCTACCACACTCATTATCTCAACTCCTCTTTATCCTTCTGAACATTTCCTTTCATCCCTCCGAGATTCTCCTCCACAAACATTAACTCCATCCAGCGCCGCCCATTTCCCTTTCGCCTTCTCCATTCTTCCCCACTTTGCCTTTGCACACCCCTTCCTTTTCTCTCTCTCCTCCTATTTTGCGTTGACCACTGAGAGGGTGTGTGTTGCGTGTGTGATTGGGGGGGGGGGGGGGG
>NW_023339652.1:4088541-4117739 GCF_004916995.1 Morone saxatilis | reverse complement strand
TTTTCAATACGTATCCATACAAAAATGTCCTTAACCCTTTTAAATAAAACAAAATAAAATATATTGAATAAAACATAAAACTTCAATTATTGATAAATATTATAATTAATAACAATTAATACATTAATAATTTAAATAAATAAAAGAAAAAATAACATTAAAAAAGATTATGCAGTCAATACATTTAAATTTAAACAAAAAATAAAGGCAAACAAATATAAATATATATCATATATAATATGAACTAATATACAGATATAAATAAGGTTATTTAATGTTTTCACAATATGGTACATACTCTTGTAATCCTCCAATTTAACCTTTTTGCATTCTGTGGTGACATTTGCTTTTGAGAACATATTGCCCTACGTGTCAATCAAAATACAAAATATAAGTAACTGGGTCACATTTTTGTACTACAAAATAAAAGCCTGAATGGGGATCCCTGCTGCACTGTTGGTGGAGAATTCAAAGGATGCACGGTGCCACCACTGCCCCCTTGTGTTGACTAAACAGATCACACCTCCTCCTCTTCCTCAGCACATAAAAGTAACTCCAGTTTTCTCTTCTTACACCCACAACCTTCCTCCGGCTTAAAAGAAAGGAGGCGGAAAATTATCTCAAGGGTGATAAACCTCCTCAGAGTACACTGTCAGGACATGGGAGATAAAAAGCAGGCAGGACGGTCAATATTGGATATGTGGAGGGACGGACGGCTGCCTGCAGCATGCCAACCAGTGAAACCCAGCCCAGCGTACAGCCTTGGTTGCAATGACTCATTCAGTGGCCTTTAGAGAGCAAACAATTGTAATAAATGGCCCACAGACGCGGGGCTTTATTTGACTTGGATTTAAGCTTCATGTAAAACAAAGTTCAGCTCCTCACCCTTTTAACACACAATAAAAACAAACAGAAAATGCACAGATACAACATCTGTCTGAATACAACGATGAACCAGGAGACCTTCAGACAGACAGAAAAGGGGGAGAAAGTAGGGGGAGGAAGGTGGGGTCACTGTCTGTGACTCACACAGGGAGGATCAGCTTTTAAATCCCTGCACCATCTCAACTGATTCCCTTTTCTCAGATCTGGAGGCTTTAAAGATTTGCATTCTTGTGATGTAAAGAGGGAGAAGTGAGGTAGAAAAAGCAGAACAAGAGCCAGTGATGGGGTCCTTTCTCCTCCTCGCTCCTCTTCTTCCACTACGGCCTCCTCATTACCTGTCACTCAGGCCCATCAAACGGCTGAGGAGGGCTTTGTGAGGCTAGACTCCAGGTTGGTGTCATCAGACCCGTAACCTTCTGCACAGCAAGTCTGGGCACGAATGTTTAACGCATGTCTGTGTCATTACAACCCACGCAAAAGCTCTTTTGATGCATCCATACACACAATTACAATCATGCATACAGTGCAGGACAAAGCTGCGCGTCAGTTAAACACACTGATCTTATCACACATGGTCACACTGACAGGTTTTCTGTGCTAGAACGAGCTGTTTACACCTGCAGCTGGAAAGAACTTCACTCGTCTTCTGACGTTTTCAAAAAACTGAGTCCTTCTTTATCACTTTTTTTTCTCATTCTATTGTTTTACCTGTTTTAACTGTCATCTAAATTCTTTTCTTCCCATGTGTCAAGCACTTTTGCTTTGAATTTGTTTTTGAAAGTTGCTATACAAATAAACTTGCCTTGTCTTGCTTTTACTTCACACATCTGGATCAGTAGAAAGTACTGAAAGGGCCGTGATTCAATATCATTTACTGACTCTTAATGGAACAGTATTGTGATGCTATACTCAGAAAACTATTCTTATTAAAGGATAATTAAGGTTTATTATAACTTGGACTGAGGGTTAGGGTTAGGGCTTTAAAATGCTATATACAATTTGACGACATGGAAAACTCCATCTGCTGATGAAGACTGTGTGATATGATTGAAAGCTCCATAACAGCTTCTGAAAGGTTTTGTCAAACCTGGGTCTCATTTTCTCTAACAAAAAAGATCTCGAAAAGAAATCTGAAACACAGGTTGTGAACAAAGACCAAGATTGGCCAAACTTATTCACAAGACAAAAACAAAGACAAACAGTAAAACTGTCAATTGTCAAGTTTAAAGACAGACTTCCAGGTTAAACTCTGTACCGACTGTGGTTGTGTGTACACAGTTTTTCTCTGCAATTAGGGCTAATTAATGACATTTCGAGTGCTGCGGATGTTGCTCCCAGATCTCAGAGCAATTACTTTAGTGAATACAATGTTAATCATAGCAGATAGAAATGATGGCCAAAACTATAAAAATAAGTTGTAATAAACCAGAATTATTCTTTAATACAGTGATATTACATTCAGGTATTAGTTCCCTTTAGCTTGTGTGCTTCTGTAAAAAATGAAGGCAAAACATTTTCATAAAGAAGCTACTGACCGACTTAATACAACTGAATTTATAAGTTTGGGATACTTGGAAACCATCTATCTAAATGTATATAGTCTGAATTCCTCGATTTCAAAAACATTTGTTTCCACGATATCCACAAATTCATATATCTGTGCATCTCTCAAGACAATGACAATGCTGAATACTAAAGCTGAATGAGATGTTGCTTACTGTTTGTTGACATGTCAGCTACAATCTAATATTTACAGTAAAAAGTACAATTAGTTAAAATGACCGTTCGGATGAATATTAGTACTTTGCTGCACTACTCATTACTGGAAAACGGGTTTAATGTTACTGGAAAGTGTGACACAGAGGAAGCCATTTCCATCAGAGACAGTAGGTAATACTGTAGTTTCTGTTGACACCCATAACACTCATGTGGGCTCCTTCGGGGGCCCTGCAGGCCCCCAGGAAACAGGCTGACCTCCTGGCGTCAGGCAACCCACACGCTGTCCTCACACAGCCAGAACCGGCTAATGTCATTATGGGCCTGTTTGTGGTCAACAGCTCCCTGATTGAGACGTACAAGTAGCGCTGCTCGATGAATGTAGGAAGTCTATTAGTTAGTCAGAGTCCCAGATGGCCTGCAGAGGACAGAGTTGCGTGTGCTCCTTCACCCCCCCTCACCTCTAAACACACACACACATATACACACAGCATACATAAGCAGCGATACAGACACACATGGACACACACAGTTAATTACACTGCCTCCGAGTGAACCCTCTGACAGGCGGACGACTACGAGCAAAGACAGAAGTGTGTCTATGTCCCAGTGTCTGCAGGAACAGAGAATTCTTCACAGAGCTGGTGCACAAGAAAGCCAGGCTTAGGCTCTAACAAGGTTAAACCCCTGAAAAAGAGTGACTTTTTAAATCATGGAGATTTGTGTTTCTGCGGGGTGTAATTAGCTTTGCTGCGGGGGAGGAGGGAGGGTGGATGAAGGGTCGGGATGCTGGCGAGGGGGCCGGCGAGAGGCGAAGCGGGGGACGACGACAGTGGGGCGCTTTGTGGAGTCCGGCGGATTCAGGGGAGTAAATCTGATTATCAGCTCGTGTCAGAAGCCAGGCTCAGATACAGCTTAGCATTCAGAGCAACTTTCTACTTTCGATGGTTAGACAATGACCCCCCTTTACAGGCCCGCGCAGTCCCAGAGGGCCCTGCAACTCTTCCCCTGAAGCTTCCACAGCCTGAAACAACGCAACACAACAGCAGAGCACAGGATGACAGGACTCAAAGTCGGCATTACATACAGTGGTGGAAGAAGTATTCAAATACTTTATTTAACAGCACCGAAGTGTTGGGGGTGGTAGTGACCAGAAATCTGTAGACCGCTCCTCATCTCTGCTTGAGGTTAGCATCTCGAGGCTACATCAGCAATTACTTGCATAACACTCTCAAAACACAGTCTGCAGTGTGGGTAATGTAGGCACCTGGTTTTGACAAGGAAGAAGAATCCATGAAATAAAAAAGACTCATTTTTACAGACAACATTTTTGGTTATTGCTATTTTTTTAAGTGAACATCTTGAGTCCAACAATGGTGTAGCAACACTATGCTAAATCGGTTTAAAGGACCATACTGGTGGGGTTGCATTTTTTTTGCCAACACTATGACAGTCTATTAGCTGATTAATGGAGCTTGCTTGCGCTGTTGTAGAAGTTTCAAATCAATGCGCTACATAACTGCATTACCAAGCAATGATATTGGTTGGTTGAGGTGGAACTAATTTGACATAATTTATATAATCTTTAGATGTATAAAAATGTATTATATTCCATAAGCTGTTTATCTATTTCCCCACTCCACTCAAAGATGTGTTATCTGTGCGTATTCACTTGGATGTTTGACCATCACTGAGCAGAACACATACATGACATTAGAAGTATGTTTTTACATTCATTTGTTTAGGGAGAAAGTATGCGATTTACATTTTTTTATATATATTTTTTTTAATACTCGTACAGATAACTTTCCTTGTTTTTGAAAACAAAATATTTTGTAATTATTGTATAAACCATATAAAGTGAAATAAAATAAAAACGTATTTAAGCAGAAGTACTTAAGTACAGTAACAAATTATTTGTACGTTACAGTACTTAAGTAGTTTTTTCAGGTACCTTGAGTATTTATTTTTCTAACAACTTTTTATTTGTAATCCCTAAGTGTGTATCCCAGACAGATGTAACACAACGACAACGCTGAAAACAACATTAAAAAATGTAACAACCTAACAAGATGAAACAGACAACAGAGATTTTTTTATTTTATACTTTGCGGCATATTTCAGAACCTGTACTTTTTCACTTTTACTTGAGTAAAGAAGTTCTCAGTATTCCTACTTGAGTAAAGAATGCATGTATTTTTACCACCTCTGTATTTAAGCAATCAAAGAGATCTACCTCAAATGTTCTGTTGCACAAGAAAAAAAATTGTCACAGCAGTTGTTTCACCTATGTACCGGTATAGCGGTATATGAACCGGTACACCAGTCCATCCGGTATATCGCCCAGCACTAACTTAAGTAAATGTACTTTCGACTGCTGACTACATGACATTAAAGTACAACATTTAACAATAAACCTCTGTTAAAAGGTCTGATTAATGTCTGCTGTATATCATCATGGGTTATCAGTAACAAGTGTGCAGAGTGACAAGGCTTTTCTCTGTCCACTATTTAAGAAAACAACAACGAGTCGGCTAGTGAAACCATAAAACCAGGGTTGAACTCCTTGTGCAAAAAAAACACACATATATTAAGTTTTAAACTGGAGCTCTGCGGCTCTGTTGCCGTGTTTGGGCACCTGTGCATTCTGACCTGGACGGTCCCATTGCAGCTCGTGTCCCTGGTGACAGTACGGGAGCTTTGACGCCTATATAAAGCAGACTGCTGGGTCAACAGCCTCTTGTCGGCTGTCTGTCTGTTTAGACAGGGACACGCTTGTTGTAAAAAGTTGGGTTGGTACATGACGGGAGCAGTTTTACCATCACAATGCCCTCGTGATTTACTACATATAGCAACAGCGGTGGAGAGATGGAGAATGGCAGAGGGTGATGCCAGGCCTGATGAACTTGCTGAATGCAGAAGTGCTGAAGGCAGTTGAGGATGTAAATGAGGCTGTAAGGACCAGCAAGCGTCTTTGTCTGCCGACTTTACTTGTTTGTTTAACCAGAGGCCAAGACAGGAAGCCAGCCCACACAACTCTGCTGTCCCCATGGCAACCCCACTGTTAATTGTGGCACATCCACTCCCGGGCTCTTTTCAGCAAAGGGGAGAGGTGGGGACTTTTGAGTGTTGGAGGAGAGAAAGAAGAAGAGGAGGAGTGAGTGTGTCTGTGTGTGTGTGTGTGTGTGTATATAGGTGTGTGTATGTGTGTGTTTCTTTTTATTTGATAGACACAAAGCAAGAAAATTAGGATTTGGTTTAATGTCTGAAAAGCTTTATGAATCAGTGAATATAAGTTTAATGATGGATTCATTATTTATGTCATTTATCATGGATGGTTTCGTTTCAGGTTATCATTTGTGAAGATTTGCTGCTTTTATCCTCTATATTGTCATTGTAAATTGAATATCTTTGGGTTTTGGATAAATAAATAAATAAATAAAAGCACTTTCAACAAATTTTAATTGTGAATTGTAAAAATATCTGACACATCAATAAATAGCTCTCAAACATGCAGATATCGATCCATAAAACCAAAATCAATGTGCCTTAATCGTATAAACAGATTTGTTCTGTTTGAAGTGGCACGTACAAGTGTGTCAGACTTGTTGTACAAGCCATGCACAGATAGTCTGCCTCTCTCAACGGAGGAAAAAAAATCAATTGTTTTAGGAATTGTAATGCTTTGTAAAAATCCAAGTTCACAGTATCAGTGTGATGTACATGATGGCATACCAATTCACTCAGTGGTTCTTTACTTTACTTCTAACTGGCATGAGTATTTTGGGTCTCGTCAGGGTCTTTATGCTGGTCAGTGTCCTCTGTTAAACCTGACAGTGTAATCATCTGTGAATGTCACACACTCTTGACTTTCTCTGATTTTGTTGTGCAAATTTGTTTTGGCATTAAAAGTCATGGCAACCGTTTCCCTCTTTGTTTCTGTCATGGTACAACTCAGTGATTTCAATATTTCTGGGTCTCTGTTTTCATCTGCGTATTTTCAGCAGCAGGACTTCAGACTCTGCATTTTGAAGTGCAAACAGGTAGCCTAAAGCATTTTAGTGGTGTCGTTTATGTTCATGATCAAGTCAAAAAAGTTTGTGTGGTTTCGAGGGTTTACTGAATCCAACTTGGAAAACTCACGAAAAGAAAAAAGTAAGAGAGATTTAGGATAGGAAAATGAAAACATTCTTGCATGAGGACCATTGTTCATGTTCCTTTCTTGCTATTAAGTTCAAATGGTATTTGGGGCACTCACAGTGTGGTGGCAGAGTCCTCTATCCCACAAGATGGCCTTGCTGACAAAAGACACATAAATGGGTCTCTGCAAGAAAAGAAGACAAATATAAAAAAACATATTGATTACATAACGAGGGCACAGGTACATGTTTATGTTTAAAAACAGACTGATCAGAGCCAGATTGAGATTGATCAGTCAAAAGAGTTCAGAGATGAACTTCTTTCAGTAGCTCAATCTCCTGCTCTGTGGGCCCCCAGGCTGAGAACAATGACTGAAGCCTGGCAAAACAAATATAAAGCCACACAGTGAGAGGGCTCTCCAGAGACATTTAAACCCCCACCAGTGCATTAATAACCCCTCTGTCTTGATTATTGAGCTGCTGTGAAACCTTCCAGTGGTTTTAGCTGCTACAGCAGAAGACTCAATGATGGAGTCTGCTCTCCCACGCAGCCACTTTCCAACATCTGTTACTTATCTCTTTCCCCTTTCTTTTTAACGTGTCGCTTCCTCAGGACAGTATGGTGGTTTTAATGGTAAGGGAGCATCAGTTTGACCCATGGAGCAAGGGGGCGCTGTGTTAACTCATCAATCACTGGGGACACATCACCAGCCAATGCCCAGCAGTCGGCAGAGCAACTCATCCATCTCTCTTTGCAGCTCCTGGCAGCTCCCAGAAGCACTGAGTCAGCCCCAGAGTTGGTCCACTCCAGGGAGCAAGAGAGCAGATCCTCCCAGGACTCACCCCCTCATTCATGGGCTGTAACCCCAGACCAGAGTGGGTGACAGAGGGCGAGAGGGGCTCGCAGGGTGGGAGGACAATGGAGCTTGATGTGTGTATACATGTGTGCGCTTCCCTTTTCTTTGGAGTGCACTGGTGTGGAGCCCTTTGCTAGCTTGTGCTAGACTCTCGAGCCCATTCAGTGCCACTATGAGAGGCTAGAGGGCAGCGTAGGTCTGGCCATCTCATCGCCTTTGTCTATTGGCTTCATTTAGGCAGTACCTGTTGTATTTAACAAAGCACATCACGTATGATTATGCACATTACGCCAGAAATACCTCAGAAGCTCTCCATCCTTAATAGAAGCCCTAATTGCAGCCGAATAATGAACCGACGAGGAACAACAACCAATTTCCCAGTAAATCACGGGTGCTTGCGGCCCAGTGACCTTGTTGTTACTAATTATATGCTGAATGTGAAATCAAGTACATTTTGAGACAGTAAAGAATGAAGTGGCTGGGGGTTGGGTTGCCCTTTGACAACCATGTGGAAAAATTATGTTAACTGAAACAGAAAATACAGCAAAGGAAGGTAGCCAGATAAATAAAGAAATGAATGAGGAAAAAAAATAAAAAAATTCTCCTTAATTGGAGAAAGTCATTATAAATCTTTCAAAAATGAGTCTCTAAAAGCTGGTTGAGGAGAGGTAACGCTATCAAAATGCTTAACCAAGGTTTTTTATTTTTATTATTTAAACTATATTTTCACTATTAGAAACAAGTTAAAGCAGTGCTAAAGTGGCTAACGTGCTTGCTCCCTAGTGTGGTAACATGACCCAGCATTAACCAACACCAGAGCATATCATTTGCTAACTGCATTTTGCGCTGTAACAAGCTATAATTAAAAAAAAAAAATCATCATCATAGTACATGCATTGTGTATTATTCCTTTACTGTGTGGAAGCTTGTACTGAATGCTATCATATTAGCCTCCACTGGATTTGTATTTTCAACCAAATCATGGAGCTAACATGAGCTTAATTACCTGGCTATATCTTTAAAAAATTTAAAATTAAAATTAATTAATCTTTAAAATTTGCCAGTGAGTTGTAATTTTAGCCAGCAAAATGAACGGCTAACACTTAGAAATGAGAAGCCTGCTTTTGTCTACGACTGTCTGAAATCAAGAACCCATTGTTATTATTCTGTATAGAATGGAGGGCCTGGCAGAAGAAGGAGCACAGCTTTGCAAATGGTCAATTACAGATTATGAAACTAGCTATGGTATTTCATAGAACAGTCAAAGAATATTTAGCATTTGAAGGTATCACAATAATAGTTTTTCATTGATTAAAATTTCCCTTGTCAGAGCATCAAGTCCTTTAATGTTACAGGAAAATAGAAATTTGAAAATTTACAATAAAATGTAAATAAACATTTCTGTTTCCAACGCCAAGAATGCATGTTCAGTCTCAACTTTTCACTCAACATGGGTGAAAGGTCCTTAAAGTGCACATAAAAGTAAATAAATGAAACTCGAAATAACATTAATTTGTAAAAAACCATGCCAAAAACAAAGCTAAGTGTTTTATTAGTTCAAACCAAAATGCATCAGTCAATGGCCTCTTTCTGTCTTTGATGTCATCGTTTGACCCATCACCGCGAGTACAGCACATAATCCCATATAGGGTTTGTCTAAAGTGATTGCTGCTCCTCTTTTCCTTGTTCAATTCAGATGATGAGATTAGAGAGATTCCTAGCAGATGGGATTTCCACTGTGCATGTGTTGACAGCGTGTATCCCCCCTTTTCCACACAAACTCCACCTCAAGGTACTTCCTGTCAGATCCATTGAGCACAGAGCGGCGTGGGCTGGTAGGACTCATGCAGACAGGAAGTGCTGTGGTGCCGGTCTGAACCAGCAGGGGGAAATATGGTCAAATATGGTCAGTCTTATCAATAATGAGTAGGTGGAATGGGCTAGATCAAATTACCAATTTAGAGCTAATCACCAAAGTGGTGGCTGGTCTTTGCTTTATCCCCTCTCCCACTCTGCTTTCTCCGCTCTCTGGCGATTCCTGTTGCCATCTGTCTGTCTTTCTCAGGGGAGCCCTTCCTTCTCTCCTGAGCTCTACACTGGATGTTTTATTAATTCTGTTTCACCTGATTACACCCTGTCTGTGAGTCAGGGTGCATTAATAGGCATTTAATCAATGTTTAATTAAGGGAGCAGGCACTGAACAGAGAGCAACAGATCAGAGCTGCATCCTGGTGAGGTCAGCACCAAGGACACACTAACACACATACGGACAAATCCAGGTCATACTGCGGTGGTACCTCTCGTAAATCTGCATATAACACTGTAATGTATGTAAAAAAAAATCACTTTTAAGGAACTTAAATGTAAAGTAGTAGCTCATAAAATGAAAAACAAAATGAAACCCACTAAAAAGTTATGTAAAGCCGAGGGGAGCCACAGAATTTGGTGATAATTCGTTGCAAATTCATCTAAACAAATCCTTTCATATAGTTTTTACATTTAAGACACTGTTAAAAACACTGATTATAGCCTTTAAATCTCCATCAAATGCACATAGAAATTGATCTTGCCCAAGGATGGCCCACACAGCCCATTTACATTTGAGATAGACATGTAGACAAGTAGTTAAATAAGGAAATTTAAGTCTGAACACTCAACACAGTTGCTGAAAACAACCAAAAGAAAGATTACTGAAAATTGTCTGGTCCAACATTGGGCCAGAATAGGGCCAGCTATGGTCATTCAATTGGCTGAGATATGGCTATGTCACAGGCTATGTCATAGGCCATATCTGGCAGGTTCTCGACATATCTGGAGAACCTCTGGAACGTAATTCATCGCTGTATTTGGGCCAAGAGTATGAGCAAGACCAATTTTGCTGGGTTTAATTAACTACTCCACACAGTTCTTTCACATCGAGACTGTGCTCGTCGGACAGAAGCAGTACGTCCCTTTGTCGTTACCAATTTTAAGACTAGTGCTTTGAGAACAAATAACTTCCACTTTACACAGACTACCTTCATCTGTCTGCAACTGCCAACCGTGATAACCCAAACATCTCTGCTTTCACTCACAGTGGAAATGTGTTCAAGTCGGCCACTGAAGAAATGGGAGTGGCACTTCACATTGCATTACATAAACCAGCAGCCGGATTTGTCCCAAAACCAACTAACTTTGAGACAAAAGAGCGACACAGTTTCTAAAGCTCAGACAAAACTTTGAAAGCACGCCACAGGAACTCGACAATGCAGCGTAACACAACTGATGAGTAGATCCAGTTCAGAAAACAATCAAGCAAACGGCCGAGCTATCAATGGCAAACAAAAGGCGAGGGTGACCACCTCAGCATGGTTTTGGCCAGGTTAGAAGCAGAGACAGAATAGGAGAGCACCCAGATTGAGAGAGAGAAAGCCCGGGGTCAGCTATAATGAGCCATGAATGTGAGCATCCAACCAATCCTGTTTAATGGGGTTCATCCCTGGAAAGGTTTCTGTCCTGCCTCACACCGGTGTTTATGTGTGTTCACGTTGGGGTCCGGGGTCAGGGGGCTGCAAGGACTCTGTGACCCTGAAATGAGCTCTGGGAGTCAGTGGGGACCCCCACTGGCAGGACAGAGGTCCTTTTATGCTTTAATCTGCAAGCAAGGGGGATCAATATGGCGACTATTGGTGCTTGGATTGTGTGCAGGAGTAAGCGGTCCAGCCATTTTAGATGTCTCACAGGGGGTTGGCGCACCCTGACAAAAGCACAGCCCCACTGCCACCACCAGTCACAATGACCTGTGGGACAGTGGCACACCAGCAGCTAACCTACTTAACATTCATTAGTGTCAGAGAGGTGGACAGATGCTCCGGGTCTTACAGATCTTCTCTCTCATGTTCTCTACATGGGGCTCATTCAGCAGCGTTTGACGTGTCTTTCATTTGGGATATTGGACTTGTGGGCGGTGGCGGCAGCAGGCCTCTCAGCTGTGGATTTAGGAAGAGCTGGGTGGGCATGGATGGACTCACCCTGTGCGCGTGGTGTGCAGACTGGGAGCCGTCAGGCGGCCAGGTGCTCGTGCTGACGGGATGCCTGGGCCGAGCCAGAAGCCTCCGATGACGCTTGAAATCCTGATTTCTGGAAGGACTGTTTTCCCAGTGAGGCTCTGGAGCTCCTCTTCTCTCGACAGCAGACATGTCCAATGAGCTCTAGTCCTTTAGTTTACTCGTCTTAGTCAACATTTTACCACTGAAGCCCTGCAGTAACAAGAACACACTGCCATTTCGCCAAAGTATTCTTTCAATAATATACCTTCATGCTTTGTAGCTGAGTGATTTAAGGGCGGAGGAACTGAGCAATGTCTCTCTGTGGGAGGCTAAAAAAATGCACTCTATTTAAATAGCTTATGGCTGTTAATAATTACCATCCTGCTAGACTGGAGCAACTCTCTCATGCACTTAGTTTCCCAAGAAAGCAAATACACAAGACAATATTCCTTTCTGAGTTTGCTACAATTTTATAGGGAAATAATAAACTTAAACCCTGTGCTCCTTCCACATGAAACACAAAAACAAGGCCTACAATAAACCAAAGCTTTCAATTAAGAAGTAGACAGGACTGTAGCACAGCACAGTGACAGAGGCCAGAACAGAAATCAGGGCCAGCTGGACAGAGAGAGGGCTTTTCAGCCCGACTCCAGACACAACATGGATCAGGTTCTGGGCTGCTATACAGCAGCATAAATCTCCTGGCCTTAATTACATTACAGGGCATATAGTGGCAAGCTCTGTGGAAACAATGGACCCTATCAATTCCACAAATCAGAGCTCAGTGGAGGGTGTATGTGCTTCTGTGTGTGTGCATGTTCTGAACAGCCCTCTATCTGTATCTCCAATCAAAGCTTATTATCTAGAGTGTGACTTGAGTTTGAGGTTCTTTATCTTCAGTATTGTAGTGCAGGAAAAACCTACCAAATACGGTCTCGGTGTAATATTAACAAGGGCTGTGGACGAGTAAGCTGTAGTCAGTGTTTTCCATGGTGACCAGACCAAACACCTACAACCCATGTCCCACGTCAGCTACATAAAATAAATCTTTTAAACTTTTTATAGATTTATAAGTTTATAAATCATAAGAAATTTGTCCTTTGCAAAACCTGAATCTGCAAAAAGTAAAATCTGCTTTGTTTAATGTCTCTAAAACTGACAAAGAAAAAAGGAAGAAACACAAGATCCTCTGACCATAATAGCATAACTTGTGAGATGTAATAAAGCTTCTTGGGACCATCTGAGATCAAGATCAACCTCTCCTTTACATCTCCCTTCCTAAAGAACTCTGAGGTCTCCCTCTGTTTGGCCCTACGGGAGATCTGCACTGCTTTTTGGATAATCCAGATGCCACAATACCAGTTGCTAAGACACTGCCAGAAATGCATTGTGTGAGGGGAAGTAAGGTTGGAAATGGCAGTATTTTTGTGGCACAAATGTGAATGCTTTTTTTATGAAGAGAACTACTAGTTATGATGCAAACCTATTTTTCTTTTCAAAATATTTTAATACTGCTTTTTTAATTGAACTGATTAATCAAATACAATAAAATCTGGTAGCATTACCATTATTACCTAGTAGTGAATACTATGTATGACTCTTGATTTACTCTATTCTTTAGATTTTAATCCTCACTGTTCACTGACATTGTCAACTGTTTTCTTTTGTTTTGATATGACATGAAGTCTAGCTGAGGGACAACAGTTGGCTAACACTGGCACACTTACAGTGATGCTAATCAATGTGCATTTTCCCTGTAGAGACAAAACTTTAAAAAGCTATTAAGAGCTTTTTTTGGTCATTAGGTGGACAGGGACTGTGTAAACACATAAGTTGTGAGCCAGCAGTTGCATTGTATTTACACATCCAGCAGATACCATTGTCTATCCACCTGATGAATGTCCAATATTTACTGTTCTTTAACTATGTTTTTGGTCTCCACCAACTCCTCATAAAATATCTGTTTCTTCAGCTTCTGTACATTCTGTTCACCAGCTACTTGCCAACTCTGTCTGCCATTGCCATTTGGTGCTGATCTGGTAGAGTACAGCAGGTTTTTACAGGTTTTTTTTTTGCTGAAAACGTCTGTCTGCTGCTTCCAAACGATGAGGGGTCAGAGTGAATCAAAACAGTTGTTTGTGGGCTGTAAAACCAAAACAATGAGCTGAAAGACTCTAAAACTGCAGCGTTCATCACTACAAGCACCTCCTTTTATGTACAAGTAGTCATTTGTCAAACAAGTAATCCATTGTTAAATCTACTACAAGGAGTTTTTAAACTGGTTGTGAAATCGTCTGATTCCTCTATATGCACTACATAAACATCAGCAAGTAGACTGGCTATTTCTATAGTAATTCTTAATACCTACCACCGGGTTTGATTTTGTCAGATTCTCCTTGAAATCAATGAAACAAGGCGATATAAACACTACAGTTTTTGTCCAAAGGAGCCACCACAATCAAGACAAAAATGCTTTGCTGCTTTAAGATAAAATATTGATTACATTTGATTTCATTTTGAATTGTTTCTCTCCGTTAGGCTGAAAAAAGGTTTAAAGAATACTTTCTCTACCACTTTATTGGTAATTAACAGCTAATATAACTTCTGGTTGAGACAACAACATTTGGCAACACTGGCAACATTTAGAGCAAGTAAAATTATACTTGCTTTTCAAGATGAAAATGTAATTAATTTTCAATCTGTTTGCTCTATTAGACTAAATATAAATAGTGAAAAAACACAGACCTGGTTGCAATATATTTGCAAATGTACATTCTTTCACATTCACAAATAAACACATACATCAGCACACTAAAGCTGACAAAGCCTCTCACAAAACACATAAAAATACAATTACAAGAGCTTTCATGCAGCTCTAAGGAAAGCAGCCCAGCCCACTGCGTACTGCCCTTTGTCGGCCGCGGGACCCAGAATCAAAGAGCGTTGACCTGCGCTGGATCTGCCCGGCAGGCCTGCGGGGAGTCCTGCTCTGACTCCAAACCCTGGTTGCCATGCCATGCTGGGACCCCCCCCCCTCCTCCACTCCCGCCCCCTGGTTAGCTCCGTTATTTCCTCATCTCATCAATCTGTCAGCTAAGCCCTTTGACACGTAGCACAATATGGTCCCAGTATTTCTCAGTTCAGGCCCTCTCTTTCAATATGGTTCCAGCATTTCAAGATTAGTCAGCTCACCCACGAGGGTCTGCTCCCCTGGTGCCTCGGGACCAAGCGGGGAGTCAGCAGCAAATATAGTTGCTAGAAGCAAAGTGATGGCAGCTTTCAGGCATGAACAGCAGACAGAGATTTAATGAATTTAAATCTCTCTACATGGTGTTATTACATGACAAACATTGATCAGATCTGGGTGAAAGCTTGTTTTTAAGCTCCAAACGGAAGTTTAAACATGACAAACATGTTTAATTGCAACAGGTTCTAAGATCAATGTACATCAAGCTTCATTAAATCATCCTGACACATTAGGTGTCAGACTTTGGTATCTGTGGTTCCCTGCATGGGTAGTTTTTATCATGCAGATGCATTAATTCAACATTAAATACGTATTAAAAGGTCCTGATTAGCTTCTTGCTTCTACTATGAGCAATTGGGTCCTAAACAAACACAATTTTCTGCCAGTAGTAAGGACAGTTTTTGTTATTTTACATTTTTCTTTGTGCTCTTCACATTGGTTTTAAGTGTGCAGTGTTGTGTTGGAAAAAGGCGAAGTCGCATACTTCCACTATTCAGGATTTAGCATTCGGATTAAAATCTTTTGACAGTTTGAAATGTTCCAGTGTGTAACATTTCGGATGATCTATTGGCATAAATGGAATATAATATCATAGTATGTTTGCATTAGTATGTAATCACATGAATAAAGACATTTTCGTTACCTTAGAATGAGCTGTTGATGTTGTTTTGGTCTTTATCGAAAATTTAATCTGTGTGATATTTTTACACTCTTTTTTTTTTCCATCACTACATAAATGTATATTATGAATCCTGACAGAGATACATAAGGCAGAACTATATACATTATTTTGTTAATGTGTGATAAAGTGTCCATTCAAAACAGATACTTTCAGTACAAGTTGGCCACCTGTGAATATGGAGATAACAGTTTTACGGAGAGAGGGAAGTGAAACACAGTGTGTGTATTCCTGTTTTGAGATCCTTTTGCCGCTGGACTGGACTCACTCGAGAACAGACCATTCAATTTATTTTCAAGTAAGGATGAAAGGAAGACTCCAAACTATGCATGTCGTCTATTCACTGGTGACGCTCTTTAAAGAAAGAAAAAAAGACAGCAAAAAGAGTTGGAAAAGGGTGGAGGGGTGGAGCGCTGCATAAATTTTACATACACAAGGCAGCAGACAAAGTGATTGTTGCTTCCCCAAAACTTTTTTTTTCTCCTCCAGAAAACACTTTTCTTGCTGAATAGGCACCTATTAGTGACTCCATTATAGGCACAGGGCTTTTGAATGGCTCCTCACTGTGCGTCTTTATCATAGTCAGGCCGTGAATACAGGCAGCCCTCCCTCCTCCCAAAGCCCAACCAAACTCTTTACAGCTTGTATTGATAGGTGCTGTGGTGCTGGTGATGATGGGTGAGGCAGGAGGGGGGAGGTGGGCTGCCACTCTCGCCCCCTGTTGTGTGCTCCAGGTGTGGTGGGTTAAGCGTAGCGCTCCGAAGCCTCTATTGTGCCATACACTTTTTCTTTACCACTTGTTCTAATAAAAAAAAATAAAAAAATGGATGCAGTGTTTTACATGCATTAGCTGATCTCCATAATGCCGCCCCCCCCTCTACTGCCCGTGGTGCACCCCAAAACAAGTCAGGCCTCCGGCGAATCGCTGCACACCGCCCTCTGAGCCTTGTATTGTTGCTGGATTATTCAGGAGTTAGCTGAAAGAAAGAGACAGGGAGAGTGGGGTGTCTGTACTTTATCTCCAGGGGAGACAGGGGCTAAAGAAGGAGCTTCTGTAGAGGAGTGAGTTACTGCGGCGAAAAGCCTGAAAACACCTGCAGAAGACAAGCGCAGGGAGGCCGAGGCAAGGAACCCCTATTGTTTGTCTTTACTTTTCTCGTCTCCCCTCTGAGGTACTGTAAACTCGCTCCTTCTGAATGGAGGAGAGTCTGTTTATCACAAGTCCTGTCTAATAACCTGTCACAACATTATCACCTCGCTCAGTCTGCCCCCAAACTCCGCTGTGCTGACAGACCCATCAGCACGTTGGCGGTTTCAATCAGCAGTCCAGAAAGAGCCGAGTGAACAAATATCTGCGTGTGTGTGTCTGTGAAAGCATGATTCATTCAACTTTGAAGTTATGTGTGTACACGCAGTTGAAGGAGGGAGACAGAGAGAGTAAGAGAGACTTTATGATGAATATGGAAGCATTGTTCAGCCATGCTTACCTCCACAGGGAACCATCTGCTCCCTGTCAATGCATCACCTGCTCGTCTGAGCCGTCTCCAGGGCAACAAGGGGTGGGGGATTAGGAGAGGTTAGGGCTTTGATGGGAGGGGCCGTCGCTGGGGACAGAGGAGGTTGACTGGAGGAGGTGGGGCGCTGATGGGAGAGATGTTGCCGGGCGAATGTCGTCCTCTGCTGGTGTAGAGAGTGTTACAGCAGAAGTCACACACACATGGACTGTAAACACATTTGGTACCATTAAGTCCCACAGAGGCCACTTGTTGAAAAACTACCATTGGCGCAAAGATAAAAACTAGCAGTAAAGCTATAAAATTTATTTTAAGGGTCAATCCACCCAAATTACAAAACACAATTTCTCACTTATCTCTAGTGGTGCAATGCAGATATCTTTAGTTTTTTATTTTGAATTGCTCGTGTTTTGAATGATCTGCTTCTGAGATTTCTAGCTCCATCCCAATAAGATGGAGGCGATTGAAAATTCAGCTTTGGTGCTCGCATCATTTAAAAATGACAATTACATTCAGCTGCAGTTATCCTTCCAAAGCTCTGGGGTAATTCACAGACCTCACTGGTCTTTTTAAAGGGAATACTTCTTTGGTAGGAAGTATGTCCAAGTCTGTGGAGCCTTTAAAAGAAGCACTCCACCAATTTTACACGTCAAGTTCAGTTTAGTGGTCATAAGGAGTTCTACTCAGCCTGTGAAAACAGATGTATAATGACTTATTTGTCTCTGGAACTCTTGTTTTGTCATGGACTTTTTTGGCCCTTAGAGTCCCCAAAATATATTTAATACCAACCAACTTGAAGTGGGCTTTTAAAGGGCATCTAATGAAAGATGCTATCCAGTTGCATTATGGGCTATGTAGGATCCAGTGTTTTTCTGCCTCTGCTGTTTTTAAATATGTCTCTTGTGAGTCCCCTACAAGTTCAATAACAAATTGTTGTTGTTCCCCTTTAACAAATTAGTTGAACTTTACAGTGCTATCATGAGTGATTTGTGTTCTCAAAAAATCTCAAAAATGGATTTTATTTCTTTGTGTCGGAATTATTATTGATCCTTTAGTGCTTTTATATTGTTGTTCTTAACCTTATCAGGAAACCAGTTTGGTCTCTTCACTTTAAAGGGGATTTATGTCTTTTCTTTTCTTTTCTTTTTTTGTCTTTTTTCATGTGTATTTGAAGTTTTTTCACGCCAAAATCTCCAATACCTATACTGATAACTTTTCATTAAACACTGTAGGGAAGAGCTATGTCCTTATTTATGAGCTAAATGCATCATTCTGGCTACATTTACATTACCACTAAATCCTCCGCTAACATCTATAATGTAAAGAAACATTTATTACTTCACCATTTTTGTGAAATTGGCAGGTGAACTGCATTACAAAATATACCCATCTACAGTGAGGAAATTACTTGTCAAACTTGAATGTGATTATGTGCTGCAGAGTGACAGTTACTCTGTGTTCGGTGCAGGCAGTCACGCAGGCCCTCAGGTATTGTTCTCACAAGCAGCATGAATGTCTGTCAATCACAGACTTCTCATTATGTGTCTGTGTTCCTCCACCTACAGTACACTGTACGTTCTGCAAGTGACGGCTGGGTAAACACAGACCTGAGGACAGCTTAAAAACACGTAGGAGTTGAAATACATCTGATGAATGAGACAGCCAGCAGCGCTTGGAAATGTGACTGAACAACAACACTCAGTACTGTAAGTCACTGTGAGCCAGACATTTATCTCCTTATTTGGGAGTTCCAGAATAATTCAATCACTATTCAAATGGGGCTTTTAGCTTTTATGCTAAGCTAAGCAAAGCATTTTTTGAGTTGAGTTGATCAATCTTTTCATCTACCTCTCGACTAAAAAGCAAATGAGCGTATTTCCCACAATCTAGAACTCTTCCCTTTAATTTACTTTAGTTGAGATTTTAATGTTTCCTTTGGGTTCAACCTGTATACATACAGATGAGAGAGCAAATGTACAGAAAAGTATCATTGTTACTGTAACTAACGGCATTTTTCAATTAAAATAGATTGTATACAGTATGTACAGAAATATGCACAGAACATGCACACAGTGTGAGTGAATCTAAATTAGATTTTGGCCAAATTAACGAGAATTAGCCAATTTTCCTTCGAAGATAAGGCTGTAGGTTTGTTTTCAGAATTGAAAAAAGTTAATACTGTTTATTAAAACACATTGGGTATAGTGACTGCAGAGATTCATACACATAAGGCCCAAACAACCTTCACCAAATAGCCTGAAAGGAGGAAAGCGGGGCGAAAAAAAGCCCCCACCACTGCTAACAAAGCTTATATCACAGATAACTGAAGGGAATCCGGATTGTCATGTCAACTTTTTATAATGTAACAGCAAAGGTAAAGAGGGACAAAAATAAGATTTGAAAAAGTGAGGGTATGTCCCCTGTCCCTGGTTGAAATTACACCCTTGTTCTATCTGATAAGGTAGTAACCTACAGTGAGTCTGTTATTAGACATTCATTGTTCTTTGTGAGTGAATACTGAGCTTGGATATTTTGTTGGCAAACTACATTAAATGCAGGATTTTGCCCGTGCCTTAGTATCTGACATTGAAGACCAGGAGACCCTTCAGAAGGAGCCATTATAGCTACACTCAGCGGTCACCTGCAGCCGCCCTCCACAGACTCTGGGTGTCACAGAGAAAGTCTGACTGACAGGTGAAAGTGACCACGGCTGCAGGGAGGAAACACCTTTTATGTTTGGTCAGAGAGCTGGTGAGGGCGCTGACCCAAGTCCCCCTGCCGATGAGATCATCAGCCCGAGGGTAAGGAGGGAGGATTTGGATCACTCTCTCTTCACATCATCAATACACCCCCTCACCATCACAACCTTAACATGTCATCCCCCTCAGTTAGGGACCTCAGCACACTCCCCCTTAAAACAAACTCAATCTAATCTCCACATGTGTAGGAAACAAGATAAACCAAACAGCCACTACAAAACAGTGTCCACCTGCAGGTAACACTATGCCTCTCTGTTATCTGTTCCACATTCTGCAAAGGTGATAAGACAGCTGTCAGGCCCTATAAAAGCTTTTACAGCAAGCAGTTAATGTTTTTATCAAATCAGAGAATCCGACTGATAAACCCAACTTTGATAGCGTTAAATGTTCAGAAACATACACTCACTGCACAATACATTCTCTTTTAAGGAAGGGCACATCCAGCCCTGTATAGCTTATTGATTTCTCTTGTTAAATCTACACCCTTCACAAAGCACAAGACGTCAATAAAGGAAATAAAGGCGAACAAGAGGGGGCATTCTGAAGCTTTAACCCAAGTGAAATGCAACAGAAGCTGCAAGTCAATAACAGGAAGAAGTCTGAAATATTTTTGTTAATTCAATGAATTTCCATCAGGTCACAATCAGGAAAAAGCCGAGAACGTGCATAACAACGGTCCAAACAGACGCAAGATACACAAGGCAGCCGCCATTCTCATGCAAGCGCATAGTTAAAAGCAAGTATATCCCCGGCCTGAGAGTCGATAGCCATGCTACGTGAAGTGAAGTGCCAAATGCTAAAGTCAGAAGGCTAACATGCTCGTAGCAGGTATAATACCTGCTGAGGCTGATGGGAATGTCATTACTTTTGCAAGAACTATGTATTTAAATATATAAATATATGGTGCTATATTACAAGGTAGGGGGTCACCAAAGATCTCCAACAAGTTATTACAGTTCATCCAGAGGGGGCAGGAGTGCTGGCACCAAATTTCATGGCAATTCATCCAACAGTGGTTGAGACATTTCACTCAGAACTACAAATGTCAAACTCATGGTGGCAAGAAAAAGTGAGGGGATCCCCAAAGTCGCAAGGATTCGTCCTCTGGGGACCATGAATGTCTGCATAAAATTTCACAGCAAACCATCAAATAGTTATAGAGTGTTTCTTAGTTTGGACCAAAGTGGTGGACTGGCTACAAGTGTCTCCTTCACATCATAGCACCATTCCCCTCTAAATATTCTTCTTTCTTACTCCCACACTGGGTCTAGTCAGACTCTTTCCCTGGACAAGATGCTGATCCTGGGAGAGTTCCTGTCATGGCCACGTGTAGCGGGGGACCCAGGCCAGGCAAGGGGGTGACTTTCCTGGGTGTAAAATTCAATTATCCAGCGGGTGAGCGTGTCTGAGCGTGTCTGTTGTGAGCAGTAGGCAGACGGCTGCCCGTTCCCAGCATGCGACAAGGGGGTTAAGAACCACAGAAAGGCCTCCATTATCCCGAGTGAGAACGGCCCATGTGGCTGGCTGCACGGCCTCCGCTCTCATTCACTCCCTTTTACAACAGCACTGCCGAGAGCCTCAAAGTTTCATTCTCTTTTCTCTGCTCTCACTCCTTTTCTTCCTCACTCCCCCTCCCTCTCTTGCTCTCCAACTCTCAGAAAAGAGCCTCCACAATGCTGCTGGAAGGCTGGAGTGGAGTCTTCAGCACCCCTGTGGACAGTGCACATGTGGACAACATTCACAGGATGTCTGTCAACTAGTCCATTAATCAACGACATCTCATGAAAGCACAATTAGGAACCTCACAACTCTATAACAGATTATCATCTCTAAGCACCCCTGCTAGTCCTCCTGTACAGCAATGCTCTGCGCTGAAGCCGGTTTTCCATGTCTGACTGCACTTTTTCACAACAATAATTATGAAAAAAGCTGGAGTTGCATAATCGTGACAAAACAAAAATGATTTTTTTTTTTTCTTTTAAGCGGGGACAGCTGCAGCGTGTAAAAGAGCTCATTCCTAGCAGCCTGAACCCATCAGGCTGTAAAACTGACTCGCATCTGGCTAATCATTAGTGTGAGAATGGATCTTCAGTGTGTGAATAAGACTGAGGCCCTATGGAGGAGGCCATTGTAGACGCACACTGCACCACTTCTCCTGATAAATGAGCAATTGTCTCCATCACCATTAATGACAGTAAATGACGCAGTGGGGAGCCCTCCATCCACTGTACAATATGAAGAGGACAGTGAGGAACCTTGGGAGTTTTATGTGACATCACGTCCCATCTGCAAATTACTGACCGCAAGCAGACAACACATACATACAGTGGCCCATTATGAGTTCTTTGCGAGAGAAAAGTGGCCGCTACAGTATGTCTGTGAGCCTTTCAGCGAGGCTAGTAGGCAGTGCAACATTTACTATTCAATTTAAAGAAGTATTAGTTGATATTTTGCCAACTGCTTTTGGCAGAGGGACACGCTGTGAACACAACGATGATATATTATTACCTCCTCAAGTTGAGCAGAGCTTGTTTGCTGCTTTAGAGTTGGAGCCAAAAAACCAAAACAATACACACTACAATGATTTGTAGAGCTACGATAAAGGGATGGGCAGAGTTGGCAATAATTCTGTGTTGGTTTATCAGTACCACAGACGGCATTTGATCCATTGTTACTGTAAAAATATTGATAACTGCAGCTTTAACTGTCTACTCAAGTAGGAATTGAACTTTTCTTTTTTCTTCTAAACAGCTTTAACACAGAATAAATAAATAATAACTATAACAATAAGTATAACAGAAGTATAACAGAAGTACACAGGATACAAATATATAATACCACTAATAACAACCTTTAAAGACATTCCAGAAGTTAAATAAAACAAATTGATTTGTCTACTGTGTCTATTCCTACCTATTAATATAACCTGGAATATTATACTGAATCATTTCGCCATATTTACTTTAATTGTGTTTTTTACAGCGCAACAACAAAAATAAATCTATTCACATCGTTATGTTGGCATTTTTGTTCTCTGGTGAGTGGAGGTAGATGGGAAACAAGGGGAGCGAGAGGGGTAAGACATCCAAACAAACAGTGTATGGTAAGTGCTTTAACCATTCAGCTACTAGGGCGCTCTTATTTCGATAACAGGTTGCTCAGTTGGGCACTATACTAAAAGCCATCATAGTGAAGCATTTAATTCCTATTGAGGTTTTCCATAATAAAACTGTACTTTCAGTTTACTACTTTCAATCAAATATTCTGCCTGATAGCATCAACTCCAATATGTTACTGTTTTAAGTTTATTTGGGAAAAAGTCACTCATTCGCAGGGTTAATACTGTTTGAAAATGTTTTCAACAACTGGATTTCATGTTTCGCTGTCTGCTGGTCTGCTGGTGCTCTCTCAACATTACCAAACCTACACTGCCCTCATGTGGCACCTGTAGATCTCCTCGATGTCAGGTGTGATTTTAACAAAAGAACCAGAAATGTGTTTTCTGAGTTTTTACACAGCTTCAATATTAATATGGCTGCAATTTAAAATTTAAGTCTTAGTAGTTTTAGCTTGGCTGTTGTTTTACAGTTCAGTTGTGGTGTTGTTTTGTTTGTTTGTCCGGTGTAATTCCCAACCTAAGTGATGTGTTTTAGGAAGGTGCTTTCTGAGTTACTGCATGACACAAAATAGATCACATACAGTATTTCAGTAGTCTTTGTGTTCAACTAAAACTTTTATAGAGCTGTTATCATTCTCTATTATTAGATTTTAAAACCTGTATACATGCTCCATACGACCACCTTAGTTCATCATACTTTACTAGATTCATCTCCTTTAAAAAAAAAATAATTATGGTTTTCATTTCTGTCCCCTAGACCAGCTGAATAAGCATCGTTACCTGTAAAAGCAGGAGTCGGATTGCAGGCAGGAACCTTCTGGTGAGACTTCATGAGAACACAGACAGGTGGTGGAGTTCTTCAAGCCACTTATTGCATCCAGTGGGCCACGTTTCTCTCTCTCTGTCATCCACGCTTCTGCTAATTGAGTAAATTAAAAAGATGTTTAGCTTTCACTTTAAATTAATTAAATTGAATAAATAATAAATGTAATTTGGTTTGTGTTCCTTATAGGACTTATAGGAAACCCTCTCCTATACCAGCCTTTGACTGCTAAAGTGTATTCTTTTACCAATTACATTTGAATATAAAATAATGACTTTGATCTTACTATGCCAAGGTATATGATATACAGGCAAGAGAGGAACCTGAGACAAAGATGAGAAACAAATTCAGAATTTGCAGACACACACATTGTGGCCTGTTTGTGGAGGAAAGCCTCTGAAACCACCTTGACCACAGTGGATTTTGGCCACATCTTGTGGCACAAACTGGTAAATCCACTTTCCAGAGGACAAATGGATGTGCACACCTGTAATGACTCAAAAATGTATAGATATGATTACACTGCAGTCTTTATTCTTCATCTATCTTTAGCTGTTATTGTAATAATTCGTCTGTAACTAGAATTATATTCTCGCCACCATCATACAGGGAGATAAAATGTACAGGAAATATATTCTTTTATTGTTAATGGCCTGAGCAAAAGGAATAAACCTTTTGAAAGAAAATAAGTATATTTTAAGTATAAGAACAGCTGTCTGAAAAAAATAAATACGTATATAAACACCTGAATATAAGAATTGTTCATGTTACCTTAGAATGAGCCGTTTGTATCTATGACCACTGCCTTCAATGCAGCCTTCAATGCAGTCCGCCATGTTTCTAGAGTAGCCCAGAAGGGACAAACCATTAGTTTCTCTTTCGCACTAATCTGACTGTACTTTAGATAAGATAAGATAAGAATATTCCTTTAATAGTCCCACCATGGGGAATTCCAATCTTACAGCAGCAAAGTGGATAGAGAAAAAAACCAGATAAAGACAGTATAAGAACAGATGAAAAAGTTAGCATGTTGATATTTACATTTCAGCTCATAGTACAGTACAGTACGGTCTTTTAAAATACATTAATTAATAACAGATATACAGATGAAGATACGCAAGATTTACAACTCAAGGATCTATCTACAGAAGAGGATTAGGAACAATAATGAAACATTTATTGGAGTTAAGTAAAAAAAAAAAAAAGAAGAAGAAAATAAATAAAAGTTAGAATTTTGACTTAATTCTTTGTACTTATCGGCTGCTTAAGAGGCTGCCAATTTTGTGTTTTGGACTCACTCCACTACAGCAGTGGTTCTCAACTTTTTTCCCTATAAGGGACCCCTTGAGTAAAGTGAGGACCCCTTAATGAGTGCCATATTTCATATTATACTCAATAACAGTAGAAAACAACTAATAAACTGCACAATGAACTCAAGCAGAGAACACAATAACTGCAGAAAGTTTGCGTAAAACAAGAAATTTGGATGACTTTCCTGTGAATATTTATACATATATACACACACACACACACATATATATATATATATAATTCTTTGTCTGTTTTATGTTTTTTTTTTAATAATCATACATACTTACATAGACTTCTTTTTAAACACATTCAGTGTTTTCTTCTCATTGTTCTGTTAGCTCTTTGGTTGTTTGGATGAGGCTGTTTATCAAAAAAAAGATAAAAGATAAAGATAGACTTTATTGATCCCACACTGGAGAAATTCACTTGTTACAGCAGCTCCAGATGTAACACAGCAGATAAGAAAAGAAGAATAACAACAAACAAACAAAACAAAATAACAAAAAATCAAGTGAAGGCTCTGTGAATACAGCTTGACCCAAGATAAGCAAGTTAGGCTTAAGTAGGAATTGGTTACTATAGTGTAGCCTATCAGTTTTTTTTATTTAGGGCTGCTATTTTTACTTTATTTATGCGAGGAAGTTGCATATTCATTAACATAAAACACCAAACAGCCTAAGTCATGGGAAGAGAACATGGGCTGATTGGTTATCAATGAAATAAACTTCGTCACATCCATTTTTTGCTGGTGTGGTGTCAATTTTGCGCGGTTAATCCACCTCTGATAATCAGGTCATGACAATTAACAATCTGATTGATATTGATATCCTTGGCGGGGTGAAATGGTGAAGCGTCTGTGCGCATTTACACGGAGCTTAACTTTATTGATTATTTGAATGTGACACACTGACAGAGTCAGTCAGGGCCAATGTAAATGAATGTTCTGTGTACACATCCAGGTCACACACAGTCAAGTTCATATAAATCCTGACCTACATATCTGTAAATTACATAATAACACATAATATAATAATAACTAGAATGTATATTATTTATATTTTAAAAATCAGAGTTTCCTTTGTCATGTTTTTCAAATTTATAAAAACGTTTTAAAAGTTTTGTTTTGTTGCTGGTATATTTGCTGTGACATGAGGCTCACTGCGCATGGAAACGATTAAAATGGCTGAAAGCTGCCTCTCTAATCATTCAATTTTTACAAAATAATCATAGGATTCACAGACACAACAAACAATCAAGAAATCACGGGAAAGCTCGTGCTGCTATAGACATGATTGAAAGTGTAATATAGCCTACATGGACTGGTGGAGGTAGAGGGAAACGTCTATTCATGCGCCGGGTCAATGGGAGCAAATCATTTGTTAGGACGGGTGGATGTTTTATGGGGCAGGTAACAGAGCAACTTCTGTATTTGACATAAATGATGTGATAAAGTTGCCATTTAATAAACAAATAAGGGTCTACTTTGTACCGAAAATGTAAGATTTGAGTTATAGACAAAAAAGTGCAAGGCCTACAACCATCCCGTGTCCCATATGTTTTAGTTTTACGCACACAGCCACGGCGATTTTCTACATAACTTCTACCTGTTGTGAGGCTGCACAAACACAAACAGGCATCATGGTGATGGCTGTAATAAAAAAAAAAACAAATAAATAAAAAGTTCCATCTGAAAACCAGCCTATCATACCCGGGGGCAACCTCAACCCAGCGGTGGACAACAAGAACCAGATGTGCCATTGTAATTCTGTTTCACAACAACCGTCCCGTGACATACCGATGCAGAAGGGGGTGGGGAGGGTGTGGTGTCACGTGGCCCCCGTCGTTGAAAACGGAGAGGTTTTTATAAACAGGAGCTGCTCACACAAACTGCACCGCAGTCCGGCATCTGCACAAACACCGGTGGTTCACCTGAAGAGCGAGAGGATGGACGCAGCATACAAGAAAGTGAATGGAAGCTACGACCAAGATGCAGAGAAAGGGGACCAAGGCACAGGGGTAAATCTGACACCTGATATGTAACTTTAACAATTTATTTTTGTATTTCTAATAACAAATTCTTCAACTTATTTGGGCTCTTTTGTCATGATATGCTCACTTTAAGCACAAAAAAGGCAAGTTATTGAATATAATGTCCCATCTACTACATATTTTAATGCAGCGACAGAGCAGAGGTAGCTGGAATGTTCCAGGTAGTACAGCAGACAAAGCAGGGAAGTGCAAAGTTGCCTCAGTGATTTGAATAGAGGGGCAAAGATAAACAGCTGATGTTACAGAAAAATAGTGCTGTCATAGCAAAAATATGGACCCTGCAAAAAGACAAATTCTAAATTATTTAGAAAAAAAATAAGTAGCCTGGATGAAAAGAATATAATTATGCAACTATTAATCAATTAATCAAAGTCACATTTCATGGAAAAATACCTTGTTCCAGCTTTTAAAATTTAAAGTTTTCCTGCTCTTCTTTGTCTTATGTCAAAGATAAATGAAGTGTCTTTGGGTTTTGGGTTAATGATTCAACAAAACAAGCAAGACGTCACCTTTTAGGTCCTGAGAAACTTATTTTTCATTATTTTCTGTCATTTTATAGTGAAAACAAATAATCTGCAGATTAATCAAGAGTGAAAATCAATGTTAGTTGTAGCACCAATAAAAGCCTGCTGTTTACATATTAAAACAATCTGTGCACTGCTCTTGAAGTTAATAAATAGCAATCTGGACTGTGCAGGAATTTCTACATCTGTAATATATTCTGCTCTGCTGTGACACACCTGCAGAGGACATTTTCGATGAGTTCATGTTCTTTTTCCCTCCCTTGTTAAAAAAAATCCTCTAATGTGCAGAGCATGTGGTCACTACTGTGGCAAAGGTCCTTGACAATAGGTTAAAGGTGTGAAAGCTCGGAGCTTTAAGATCCTTAAGTGTGGAATGTCATAGCTTTCAGCTGGATTTCATGGCTCGTACATGTGGCTGTGCTCAAACGCAGACACACAAACCCAGATCAAACAGTGACAAAGTGATTAGAAAATCTTGTTTCTCATAACTGTGGTGTTTTGAAAGCTTTGCAGCCCATTCAGCCGCTAGATTTACGGGTTTAAACATGTGTTTTATCACAAGGAGATCAAGATAAACTATAAAAGTGATTTATTATGCCGTCTCTGCATTGACTGTAGTATTAGCTGCTCCCCTGAGAGTCTACTTCTGTAAAAAAATGCACATAAGAGAACCCGTAATTTGTGCACAACTCCACCTTTAAGCCCTGTTGTTTCCTGAAATGTGTCTCTCTGCAGAGGAGAAGGGGATCCATGTATCTGGAGGAGGAGACCGACAAGAAGTCAGAAGTGATCTCCTGCATCTTCTCCCTGAAAGAGGAGGTCGGGGCTTTAGCCAGGGGCCTACGGCTCTTTGAGGTACATTTTCTGACCGACAGCTGACATACATACAGTTCCTTTCTTATCAGGAAGCTGCACAGCGTCTCCTGATCTTCATGTGATCAGGAGCAAATTTGCAGGCTTAGATATTTCCGCTGATACATATGACCCCTCATTCTGGTCAGAAGCTGTTCTGAGTTTGCAGCAGATTATACGGTACATAACTGACTAACTTTGTTCAGGAGGTTGCAGTTCAACACCAATCAGAGGATGCAGGAATGTTATTTTACCACTGGGGTACCACTAACCACTCCATAATGTAGTTAAAAACACATTTTAAGAATTTTCTTCAAGTGGCTAAGATTGTCTGTACATGTAACTGCAAACTAATTATCACTGTTGTTTTAAATTAAACAATTTAGAAATGCATTTGAGTCAGAGGAAGCCACAAAAGACCATTTTCCAGAAAATTAAAGAGTACAAAAGAGACTAAATAGGCTGGGTGTTTAAATGAATAGCTTCACATTTTGGGAAATAAACGTATTCACTTTTCTTGCTGAGCAGACGCAATGCTCATTGCTGTCATAAAGACTGGAAACGGGGGGGGGGGGGGGGGGCTCACCTGGCTCTATTAAATAAGAAAGAAATCCACATAATCCATTTAATGTATAATTAATATTATTAAAACATGTAATAACATGTTAATCGGGAACTTTAGAGGTGCTGGTAGGCA
>NW_023339652.1:4061149-4088441 GCF_004916995.1 Morone saxatilis | reverse complement strand
TAGAGGTGCTGGTAGGCAGATTTGTTACCTTTGGAAAAAGTCAAGATAGCCGTTTTCAGTCTTTATGCTAACCTAAGCTAAACTAAACTGGCTCCTGGTTGAATTCTCAGTTCATTTAAGTTCATAGTTCAAGTTACTGATTAACATTAGACAAAACAAGCTTTATGTACAGTACATTTATTTAAAATTGTTGATTAATATATTACAGTATTACAAGATCTAGTTCACCATTTCAGCATTTTAATTCTAATAGATAGAAGTAGGTTATTATTATTTGTAGCTGTTTCATGCTCGTGACCTTTTCTGGACTTTTAAAGATGGAGACCAAACAAACTGAGCTTATCTCAGATGTTTGTGTATCAGTGCAAACATGACAGGCGGCTCTTTCAATCACTAACCTCCTCCTCCACCTCCAAGGTTTCTATAATAATGAAAACTGGACTGCTCAAAAATTAAGAAAACAAGTGATCTCTCGCTTGTAGTTCAAAGAGCAGGGAAATTAGTATATTACATTCACTTAAGTACTGTACTGTATTTGCACTTTACTTGAGCATTTTTATTTATATTTAAAATTTCTACTCTACTATTTTTAGAATAGTTAAAATACTTGATAGTTTTATTTAAAAAAAATACTTAATTGTAGCACTGTTTGTTTCTGAACAGCAGTATTTATCACCTTATAAAATGATTATATTATATAAAGTGGTTAAACTGAATCCACCATGACTGGCTGCAATATTAAAGGGATGGTGCACTTTCAGAAAGTTGGAGGAATCATGTGAAAAAAAGTTTTTAAAGATCAAAATCCTGCCTTTTAGTCCCTATAAGGATCCTACATTTCCCACAATGCAACTCTTATGGTGTCTTTAATTATGCTGCATTCCAGACAACTCAGAACTTTTCAACCTCTTATTAGAAAAAATTACAATGGCACACCAAATTCATCTACCCTGACAGTTGTCCGACGTCACAGGTCTCTTCTCTTGTACATTTCAATCAGTAGTGGAGGGGGGTAGGATGGATTTGTCGAATACAGTGTTTGAATTTGGCTGCTGAATAGAACATTTTGATACGGTAGAATGAAAGTATAAAAATAAAATAATATGGCATCTGTTACCTCTTCCATTGTTATTCCCCCCTCTGTTTGCTTCATACAAAGAGGTTGCACTGTTGAGAGTTCACTTGTGTGTACACTTGCCAAAGGAACATCAGTTTGTAACGGTTAGCCATGTTTTTTGTTAATGTTTGGCGTCGTGCACCCGGATCGCTTAGAGGTCGGAAGCCGGAAATTTCAACTTGGAATATTCAAACTTTGACTGGAATGCAGCCTTAGACTCTGATTTCCTCCAAAAAAGCCCACATCTTTGAATCTCCACACCTCCAGTTTGTAACGCAGACTTTAGTAAAGAGTAAAAACTAAAGCCCAAACCAAGATAACCCATCATCACCATCATCAGGGTTATTTTTTAATTCAGCAAAGCTCACTTCAAAGCCACAGAATATATTGTACAAAGGTTTTCACAGGTTTGTGATGAATAAACTGAAGTTCCCATTTGAAGTTCCAACACACTGATGGGATCTTCTTCTGATACTCGAGTACATTTCTCTGATAATACTTAAGCCAAATTTAAATCCAGTGGATATAATGCAAGTTCTTCTACAATACGATTTTGCTCATTTGAGTTAAGGATCTGAAAGAATGCAACCACAAGAAGGTCATTGATTAATGTGCATGCTGTGTTCTATTCTCTTTTATTGATTAAATCTGCCTGTGAGTACGTGACAGGCCTTGAAGTAAACACGGATTGGCAGCACCTCCATTGTTTAATCTTCAACATGGACGTCATATCAAGGTTCAGGTTTGCTCTTCTTGCAGCCAAAGCACAGAATAGGTCTGCTGAACTTTTGGAAAGAAAAACAGTTTCAAAATGTGCACAACATCTTGAGATAAAAGATGTTTTAGGTTAAAGAAAAACATTTTTTAATGTGTTTTTCCTCCTTGGCCATATAAAGGGGGTGGAGCTGTGGGTGGAGCTGTGGGTGGATTAGCCCCGTTCGATACATCAAGTATGTGCCAAATGCTGCTTTCCAAATGCAGCAGTAAACATCAGGATCCTCTTTGAACCTATGAGCTTGCATTTTCCCGATCCTCCCCCTGCTCCACCCCACCCCCCCCACCCCCCACCCTTCCTCCTCCTATCTTCTTCTTTCCAGCTGTTTTATAAAACAAGCCAAATGACCCCCAAACCATCAACATACCCACCCCCCCACCCCCCCCTCATAGCAATGTAACACATAAAAACACAGCTTTAAAGAGAACACGCTGCAATGCGTCCTTGTTTTTCTGCTCTGTGGCTGAAAAACCCAGTCGAACCATGTGCTAACGTTTAGCCGAGCAGCATCCATCACGCGTTCATTTTTCATCTTGTGAACGTCTAATCTCCGTACTTCAGAAAATGTGCGAAAACTGCCAGACTGTTTGTCCGCCTGGGACTCAAAGCGCATGTGACACGGCGGTGTGGTTATCATGTGACGATTCAGAGCCACGGGCCGACCTTGACCTTGTGCCTCAGCCGGGGCGTCAGGGGGGTTAATGTCATCTAGCTTACAGTGGAGGGACGGCTCAGAGGGGTGCAGAAATCTGACAACATGACCCCTGCATCCTATTGGGTTTAGGATTTAGGGTTGGCTATGTTAAGCTGGGCCAGGTCACTAGTAGCACACATGTTGAAGGATTTTCAATGATTTTGTGCACAGAAACAGTGATATTATTGAACCTTTTGAGCTTATTTTGTAATGGATGTTTCCAAAACTGATAAAATCAACTAATTTTAAAAAATTTTAACCGCAGAAACCCAAAGTTCATTGTTGCTTTATGCAATGAATTTACACTTATTATTACATATTTAGATGCAGCCCCTTTTGCACAATCCATATCTCAATTTTCGAAAAGTGTTTATTGTATTATTATTATTATTATTATTAAAAGTGTAACTGTTTAATATATTTGCATCGATGTCCTTCTAACTGCTCCTGTAACTGGCATATATTTAAAAGAGGGAAACAATGGGTTTTACATAAACTCACCTAAGTTCCCTACATACATAATAGATTCAGCCTAGGCCAAACAAATGGTTTTATAGATCATATTTTTGTATTTATGTACTGTATTGTATATTACAGTCATTAAGTGGAATAATAGAGAATTTCAATCGTTTTTCTTTGATATGCTTTGAAAGCTACGGCACATCATAAATAGCAAGTCATCTTTTCTTTGAAATGCCAACCTGGTCTCAGTCTTTGGTCAGTCCTGTAGTCACTCCTGGGGGATGCGGGACCATATGGCCCTTAAAAAAGCTGTTATATGTAGAATGGGATCCAGATGGGAGAAAACGGGAGGCCCTGCTGCTCACGCCCTCCTCTTAACTTAGCCTATAGTAGACAGAGAACAACACACTCCCTCTCCCGCCCCAAAGTTACGAAAACAAAAACACATTTTTGATGGTAATTGCCACTTAAAGATAGTCACGCTCTCCAGCACGAGCCGGAGCCTCTATGCATTTTGGACATCAAGAGCTTGTGAGTTGCATCCAAATAAGTTTGGAAACATCCCAAGGCTCTTGTGTTCATTCTGCAGACTGAGAGGAGAATAAATGCTGGCTGGGCAGGATGATTTATTTGACGTTTTCGCACAAAACCACCACAATATGTCCTGAGTGGCTTTATTATGTGAGTCCAGTCTGGCTGTCCAGTTTCAGTTTGCAGAGAGAGAGAGTTCAAGGCAGCTGTGACCCGAGGTTATGGTGGTGAATCTGATCAATAGCCATCGATGAAGTGATAGCACAATGCCCTCTAGTGGTGGAACGAATGCTGTGCTGCAGCCTGTTGCAGCAAAAACATTCACTGTTATCGATCTAACATGCATGTATTTTTTATTTTTCCACTTTGTTAAACCTTTTGCAACAAATTACATAAAAAGTATATGGAGACCAACAGATTTGACATAGAGCTCTTTAAAACAAACAAATATCAACTTAGGTCTCACCTAAGTCCTCCTCTTCTTCTTCTTCATTTCTATGGACTGCAGGACAAGGGCATCAACCTGACACATATTGAGTCCCGTCCATCGAGGATGAACAAAGACCAGTACGAGTTCTTCATCAGCGTGGACTCCACCTGCTCCCAGGCCCTGGACGAGGTCATCGACGGCCTGCGTACACAAATCAGCGGCCACGTGCATGAGCTGTCACGCAACAAAGAGAAGGACACAGGTTAGTGAGTGTGTGTAATTGCTGTGCGAGGATGCACTCTGAACAAGATAAGCATGAATCCTCAACGCGATGAAAACAAAAAAAAATGACATGCTCCACATGGGAGAGGATCTGTGTTTTCAATTAGAATAAAATGTCAACCATGTTGTTGATTGTTTAGCTCTTTGTTTTAAGGTTGAGGACAGTTTGTGTCAGTGTACTCTCTGAAAACGTAGGACGTAGTCACATAAAATAAGCAATAAATTGAATTAGATACAACCTGCAGACTCCCCTTTATCCACATTCATCTGATTTATTATAGTAAAATCATGTCAGTCTGCAGTTATTTTGTTCAAAATTGTTCCTCAACTTGAAGGAGTATTGCAACTTTTTTGTCCAGGTTATTAGATCCAAAGACTACATAGATACCCTCTTAACTAGCACTTAACATGAAGTACAGCTGATGGGAATGTCATTGGTTTAGCAGGTTCAAAGTCACTGGAATTCAAAATTTGGCCTGAAGATGACACTACATGAAAAGCTAGGAGAAGTTATTACAATTCTTCCACAGGAGAATGTGAATGTGTGTGCCACATTTCATGGTAAAAAGTAATATTTGTCAAGATATTTCAGTAAAAACCCACAAATGTCACCTTGATTGTGGCACTAGAGTAAAAGTAAAGGAAACACCCAAGTCAATAGGGTTCATCCTCTGGGGATCAGGAATATCTTTATTAAATCTCCTGCTAATCCATCCAGTAGATTAAGACATATTTTTCTGCATAAATTAAACTTTTGACCTTCTGGTGATGCTAGAGGAAAAGTCGGGGGATCACCAACATTATTAGGGTCCATCCTCTGGGGAATATGCACACCTGTGCTATAAATTGTTGTGAAAATATATCAGTCAGGGCCAAAGTGGTGGACAGACTGACTGACAGAGCCACACAGCTAGCGTTGCTAAAAAATCAAATAACATGAAGATCAGTTCAGATGAAATGGTCCATTTATCAACTGAGCACAATGTTGGCTGCTGCTTTATGACCCTCTAGCCAGACTGGGTAATGGACAGCCAGCGTCGCCGATGAGACGGATGGCCAATCGCCCATATCTCGACCCCTTTATTAGTTGTTTCCAGAATGACATTAGTTTAGCTACTGAGGAACAACAGGCTAGGCAGAAACAGAGGAACTCTGTGTCCCGGCTGCAGACTAACACAGGGCAGGAGAACATGCCAAGGTCACGGCAGGCAGAGACAGACAGGGCCACCATGGATCCTCCTTTGACCTCAGTGTAGACACTGTGGTCTGCTGGTCAGGGTCAAGTGGACGAGGGGATGTTTATGGCCTGTTTTGGAGACTGCCTGTTTATAGAGGAGCCTGGCAGGGACATATTGTCTTCCTGGGGCCTCAGGCTGGACCACACTGCACAAATGTGGATTAATGGTGTGGCCCCAGTGTCATAAATCCATATGAACAACCAGATGACCCTTGATTACTGTTCTGCTGTGTCTGTGTCAAAATGGCACCGAAAGAAAAATCCTATAGGTTTTAATGTTCTACATTACCAACATCAATTTGCATTGTACTCATTTATATCAATCAAGAATTGTACAATATCTGGGCTGCAACAGTTATTTTCATTGTCGCCAAAATTATGTCTTCAAACTTCTTAATTAGTCCAACCACCAGTCTAAAATCCATAAATATTCAGTTTACAATCATATAAAACATAAGATAAGATAAAAAAGTAGCAAATCCTCACCGGGACTACACCGAAAACTACACAAAAAACACCAACTATGTTATTTGGCATAAATAAGGACTACAAATTGTTAAGAAGTCAGTTCCTTGCTAATCTTTAACTGTGATTCCTGGTAATTTGTGCTCTTTAATTGTGGAACCATTTCAGGACTTATTCAATGTTGAATAAATGTCCAGCTGATCATTCGTTTAACTCATCAAATTGAGTTTTTTAGAAACATTGTTAGCTTACTAGCACATCTCCCAGCATGCAACGTCACACCCTGATCCACTGATCCATGTTTGGATGTGGCTGTGATTCATTCTTTCGTCACATCAAATACAAATAGTAAACAAGTCCATACAGTTGTTGATTCAACTTAATTTCTTAAAACGCTCAAGTTATCTAAACAAAGAATGACTTCACAGAATTTGTCATCACATAGAAGTTTGATTAAACAGTTTAACTCACTAATGCTGAGTAAAATCAAAAAGACAGCTGCAGCTGGTTGCCTTATTTCTTTTTAGTTTCTACATTTTTACAATGATATTTGCCATCTTTGTTTGGAAAAGTATCCATGTAAATAAGGCATTATCAAAATGTACCTTTTATGTTGATAACATATAGAATAAATGTGCAATAGAGCACAAACCTATTCTATCTTAAAAAATAAACAGAATTACTTAAATTTGTGTTTATGGAAAGAATGCTTAATTGATTTGACCTGAATGAATGCATGTTGAATAAAAACACAGATTATCACTGTTTAATAACTGTTATTACTCTCCAGTGCCGTGGTTCCCTAATGACATCCAGGACTTGGACCGCTTCGCCAACCAGATCCTCAGCTATGGCTCAGAGCTGGATGCTGATCACCCGGTAAGGACTGACTCATCCATCACTGTCTGTGTGCCACATCCTGCCTCTGCATGTGTGTGTGTGTTTGTGTGTGAATACGTGTCCACTCACGCCCACATGTCTTATGAAAGACGAGGCTGTGGAGATGACAGGCTGCACTCTGCCGTCTATTCTAATGGAAACTATCTAGACACACAAATTGATGTCATTGCTTTAATTGAGCCCCTATAATTATAGATAATTGCTCCCTTTTGCCACCGCCATTAAAGCAAAATGTATTCATCATAAGCTGAAACACACTCTACAAAGGCTTCATTTGAATATGTATTTGCATGCTCTTATTAGAGACGGAGTGCATAATGCTGTCAAAGGCCACAGGGTTTAGCCTCAGCAGAGGATTTCCACTCTTTGATTTAGCTGTGAGTGGTCGGGCTGCGATCATGAGATCTAACATGGCTTTTCTTTGTGTGTGTTTGTGTGTGTGTGTGTGTGTGTTTAGGGCTTCACAGATCCAGTGTACAGAGCCCGCAGAAAGGAGTTTGCAGACATCGCCTACAACTACAGACAGTAACTACTCCTAAGAATCTTTATTTTTAAACTCCAGCTCATGTTTTGATGTGTTTTTCAAGTCTGGAAAGAAGTCATGCTTATAATATTTTTATATCTGAGTGAAAATTATCATAAACCAATGGGAACAAATTACAAGCAGTCAATGGGGGATTTAAAGAGCCTTGGTCTTTGTGTGTATAATTGAGAAGTATTATTCACAGGCACTACAAAGAGCGCCAAACCCCATGAAATGCCCACTGAGGTGGTTCACATTTACATAGCTGGGTAATACTGCGATACTGGCAAATAATGCTGGTCTCACGCAGTCTGTCGTCACAGGGAAATTTAGGGAAAAAAAAACTCAACAATTTTAACATGTTAATTAGACAGTATGTTTGGAGAAAAATGTTGTTGTGGTGTTTAGTGTAGAAGCAGCAGGACGATTCCTGATATTTTGATTCCGGAGACACTTCCAATTCTACAATCCCAATTAATGCTTTAACCTACACACAGACGGTTACTTGAACATGCAAAAATGTAAAAATTTGTCTATAAGCAATCATACAAGAATAAGAATAAGATATAATAAGAATAAAGTAATAATTTATAATAAGCTAATATTTATGTGTGTTTAAATGAAACTATTATCAGTTCAAAACTCAAATAAATGAGTAGGTACTTTCAATCTGTTCCAGTAAGTACCAAATAACATAATTATTTTCAAGAAATAGACTAATGGACAATATTAACTGTATATATGTAATTAGGCAAAACTGGTTAAGCTACTGAGATCGATTGAGCCAAGCTTAAAATATTAAATACTGTATGTACTACATAATAACGGATAAAGATAATTTAAATTAAAATCATCTATCATATGGGAAACATTTTAATTTTGAGAGGTAGCATCCTTTAAAATCAGTTTAAAAAAAAGTGATTATAGCATCTTTTAAATGCTTTTGAAGGTTTAAGTTTTTGTTTGTAGAAATCTTTAAGTGCAAATTGGTACCACACACTTCTTTGATACCACTAGGAGTCACCAAAGTCAAACATTTTCTCATACACATCCCAATGTGTATGAGAAAATGTTAACTGTATATATTGTCTTTTCTTATCTGTTTCTNNTATTTTTGCTAGGCCAGTGTATCTTTTTTTTTTTTTTTGTGTTGTACGGTGTCCTCGAGTGCCCAGAGAGGCGCCTTTAAATAAAATGTATTATTATTATTATTAATGTGAGCTCACCCCCAACAACAATTAAATTGTCCTAGTTTTCAATGGAATTTGAATTTTTGGTACCCTAGTATGGAATCATTTATCACTATTTACTGTTAGGATACTGTATTTGTGTGTTTATTTAATGTTTAATTTTATAGGTAGTAAGTATATATAGCACAGAATGCCACAAACCACAGCATTCATACATTCTTACACAAGCTTAAACAATAACCTCATGTTTTTGTCTCAGTGGTCAAGCCATCCCTCGAGTGGAGTACACAGAGGAGGAAAGGGTCACATGGGGCATGGTGTTCAAGGAGCTAAAGAGTCTGTACCCGACTCACGCCTGCCGCGAACACAACCGGGTCTTCCCCCTGCTGGAGAAATACTGTGGCTACAGGCAGGACAACATCCCACAGCTAGAGGACGTCTCCCGCTTCCTGCAGTGTAAGTCCTGTCTTGTAACTGACCGTGGTATATTATTTTTTCTATTTTTTTTAGTTTAATTGTGCATTATTGAATGTGGCCCTAATACTCTGTCATAAGTTTAAATGTTAAAATGGGTAAAGATTAGATTTAGTTTTAATAAAAGTTAAAGAAAGTCATATAATTAGCATTATCTTAATGTTCTTTTCCAGTTCTAGCTCCAACGTCCTCTCATTCATTTATTTTTGGAAACCCTGTGGCCTGAATGTGGGAGGGAGGACCTGTTCAAACACCCTACTTCCTATTCCTCCCTCCCTGCCCCTCACTAGCTGCTCTTATTCAATACTCACCTCTTTCATCTCTCCGCCCTTTTCCTGCAGCGTGCACAGGCTTCCGGCTTCGCCCGGTAGCCGGCCTCCTCTCGTCCCGGGACTTTCTGGCTGGCCTTGCCTTCCGAGTCTTTCATTCCACGCAGTACATTCGTCACAGCTCCAAGCCCACATACACACCTGAGCCGTAAGTGTCTGGCCTCAATTTCAAAAAAAAGGAGGAAAAATACATTATTTTTGTGATGCTAAGGAGTGTTTTTTTTAATTTATTTCTAATGCAGGGATATCTGCCATGAGCTCCTGGGACACGTTCCACTGTTTGCTGACCCTAGTTTTGCCCAATTCTCACAGGTAACTAAGTGTCATAACAGTGACAATAATACAAAAACATAAAACAGTAAGATAATTATAGATTTCTTTAAGCATTGTACCAAAGTAGCAAAAAATACTTATTATGCATCTCATATATATTGACTATATAATATGTAATAGCAGAAAACTGCAGTATTGGTTTTGCTCATTGATATATATACTGTATATCGAATCGATGTATATTGAAGACGAATTAGGATTTGTTTATTTTGCAGACAAAAATCTACGTAATATTTTCTCTTAGACTTTCTTCAAATTAAATAATCCTATTTTATTTCTAAGACAGGATATAAACTGTGCAAAACAATGCAAATCACCAATTTGAATCTTCACATATTTGTATTGCCATATATCTTTACATTCCTGGTATATAGCATCCCTCAGAGGATCAGTGAAAAGTTATCTTAAACAAATGTGATTCTGTAACTTTTCATTTTCTAATCCATATGCTTTGGTTCCTTGTACAGGAAATCGGACTTGCCTCCCTTGGAGCCCCTGATGAGTACATTGAGAAACTTGCTACTGTAAGTACATGAGGATCAATAATATTAGAAGAACAACTCTGCAAGAGGCAGCTTCTAATTCTAGTTGAATTAGATCAACTGCTTCTAAACCTCTAAACCATAAGATAAACATTGTTAGACAGGGATAAGCAATGCAACAGATGCAATGTAACGCAGGGCGGCTAGGCCATGGGACCTTTATTGAAAGGCTTATCCCTCTTTCTCCCCATGTTGTCTGTTTATCTCTACGATCAAATGAAGGTGCATGCAGGGCATGTCCTGTGGATTACCTGGAAAGACTTGTTGCTAATGTCAGTTTTCATTGTTGTGAGCAGCAGAAATGAAATTTCATCCGCCTCCATTGTATTGGAGCGGCAGCGTAAATATCTCAAAACCCACAATCATAAATGTAATTTAGGTGAACTGACCCTTTCAATCTCCGGGATCTCTGGGGTTTGTGGATTTCAAAGAACCCCCGCTGATCACCTCTAGATCTGTGCCCTTGTTTTTGTAAATTCTTGCCTGGGTTTTGGTGTATAGATCATATTTTTATGAAACATGTGTGTGTCCTCAGGTGTACTGGTTCACTGTGGAGTTTGGCCTTTGTAAGCAGGGCTCAGAGATCAAAGCATATGGAGCTGGCCTGCTTTCATCGTTTGGAGAGCTGCAGGTAAGGAGGACGGGGGGGCAACATGTGTGTTTGAGTCATAGGGTCCAAGAAAACAATCTGTACATCGCAGAACTCACAGACCCCCGCAGCAGCAAGATAAATAGTTGGCTTTCTGTGCTTTCCTACGTCCCGCTGACCCCCTCCATCTGTTGTTAAAACACGCTCACCCCCGTTGCACAACAGCAGCGATGCAGGCAGTGGGTTAGTGGTCCACTCGGGTTCAGGTTTAATGGGTCACTGGGGGAGTCGGCCTCTCTGCCCAGTGGGGTGCGGGGAAAAGTGGTTCAGTGGGAGCAGAAAGAGGATGAGCCACTCGCTATCGAGGTCACAAGTTACATTAGCGGCTGTCTGCAGAGGATGTGCACTCTGCCAAGTCACATCAACAGAGACCTGAATCATGCTGCACTTCCTGTTTACCCATGGTTGTGATGGGAATAGAGACACTCATTGATAAATGTATTTTTTTTCAGTACTGCTTGACAGACAAACCCAAACTCCAGCCCTTTGACCCCGACAAGACCAGCCTCCAGAAATACCCAATCACAGAGTACCAGCCTGTTTACTTTGTCGCTGAGAGCTTTGAGGACGGTAAAGAGAAAGTCCGGTAAGGAAACGGTTCCTGAAAACTCTTTTGAAGCTTTCCTGCACATATACAGTAACTTTATACAGAATTTGTCTCACATTAACGTCTCTCTGCCCTACAGGAAATTTGCATCCACCATCCCCAGGCCTTTCACAGTGCGCTACAATCCCTACACCCAGAGCATTGAAGTGCTGGACAACACCCAGCAGCTCAGGAACCTGGCTGACAGCATCAATAGTATGTAGTCGAAGCAAAGAATGAATAGACAGTATAGTATAAAGTAGTTTTAGGTTGCTCTGGTTCATACAGACATCTACTTTTAGGTTTGTTTTATTTTATTCTGTTTATTCATTTTGTTTTTCCTCTTATTTCAGGTGAAGTGGGGAAATTGTGCGAAGCCCTGCGGAAACTGCAGTAACTTTCAGCACACGAAATCGAGCCGAAAACTCTCTTCATTTCCTCAATGAAACTGTCAGCTTGCGGTTCTGCTTAGCATGCGCACAAATGAGCTTTCTCTGTATTAAAACAAATATGCAAAGTCAAATATCAGCAATATTACTGTAATCCAATTATTATTTTAGTTAAGTGAATAAAGTGTAGTTACCTATGTAGGATAATAGGGAATAAGGAATGTTACTGTCCATATTATTATGTTATTAAGAGTTTTTCAGAATAAGAGAATAAGTGACTTTAATGAATTTAAAATCCAATATGTAAACATCAAATTGCTTCTAACGTGATGCAAATCAGTTGAAATAATATTTTTTTTCCTATGCATTTTTAACCTAAAGGCATACTGAGAGATAATTTTTGTTACTAGCTTTCATTGTGCTCAGCTAAATGAAATGTTTTGTATATGCATGAAAGATTTTAATGAAAAGAAAGAAATGTTTCTCTTCTTTCCTCCTGTCGTTCATATTGCTAATTATTTCTCACATATCGATGCTAGAGCCAGGATGCTGCATATTTCAAATAATACTATTTTTATTAAGTATGTATTCATGTGTTTGTAATCAACTTTAACTCATCATGTGGACAGACTGAGACATGAACAGATAATAAATGATAATATAGTATAACACAGATGTAGTAATATAAAATATGTTATACTTGCAAATGAATAAACACTTAAAAACGTCCTTGTATCTGCTTACAAATACCATATAGTTGCTTATAAATGCTAAATAGGGGTGTGTAAAGAAAGGTTTCAGCCATTTACAACATAATACTAGAGAAATCAGAGTGAGTTAAATAAACTTAGAGTAAAATAAATGACATTAAACAAACATTTGAGACAAAGTTAAAGACATATTAATACTACTACTACTAATAATAACACTAATTAAATGTATATATAGGAATTATGAGGCAATTATCTTTGATTAAGCATGTAGAGGCAGTATATAAACATTAAATAAATGGTTTATAACACATTGTAATATAGTTGTAGGCAGACGTAAGGACATTTTAAGTGTTTATTGATGCAGTCTTAGTCAAGACATAACATAATTAAGATTATGTAATTACAAATGAGTTCAATTATATAGTCATTCATTAAGTTTATATGCCAGCTTTCAGTGATGGATGACATATTAATAAACGTTTAAAAATGTCTATAGCTGCTTACAGCTGCATTATTCTTATAAACGAGGGATAAAATACATATAACATTAATAAAACACATTTTTTGCTGTCAGATATTGTATTAAAAAGACCTTTAATGTTACCAATGTGGTGATTTAGTAATAATTAAACACTTTTAACCTCCTATAAAGCTTAATTCTTTCCCTTTTATATATATGATAATGTGGAGTATGTAACCTATGATAACCTGATTTGGTTGAATGCATCTGTGATTTATTTATTTATTGTAGAGTTGGCTATTCCCCCTCCTAACAGCACCATGTTTTGTCCCATAAATAGATGTAATATCATGACGCAAAACAGGCCTAAAAAGCGCCAAACGCTCGTGCCATGCTTGCGCAACACATCTCCATAAAGCCCTCAGATGGTGGAGGCTATTTAAACCTGTGCACAGAGGTGATGGTGACACACACACACGCACACTCACGCACACAGGCTTCCATTTGCTCTCCGGTAACACCGCGCAGATGAAGACGGACAGTGCGGCGCAGGCGGCGCCGTTCAGCGGGAGGAAGCAGAGTCTGATCGAGGACGCTCGCCGGGAGCGCAGCAGCGGCTCCGCGGGCTCCCCGGGGCCCTCCAGGTACGGAGACGGCTTCGTGTTCGAGGAGAAGCACGGCAGGGTCACCGTGAACGTCCTGTTCACGCTCAGCAATGAGAAAAACGCGGGCTTCTTCAAAACGGGGAAAATATTCGAGGTAAGCCTCAAATACGTGCTGCATTTATCTTTAACTGGAGTTGAGGTTGAGGTTAAATGAACTCGTTATGCAGACAAATAAGCCCTGTGTGTTATTGTTGTATTATTATTATTGATGCTAAGATTCAGTTGTATTTTCTGTTGTATTTGGGCTGCAATAACAACTATTCAGGATATAACTATAAACTATAAATATTTCCATTTTCTGCTACTGTATACCTGTACTCCACTGCAATTCAGAGGCATATGTTGTACTTTTTACTACATCTATTTGCAGATTCAGATTAATTATACAAACATATATTCAACAAATACCTTATGATTTAATATTATGGATTAAGATAAGACTTTATTGATCCCTGGGGGTGAATACACAGTCTAGTCAGTCTACAAACCTCAGAAAACATATTTTGTTGTCTGTTTAAAAGACTTGTGATCTGAAATATAACCAGTAACTACAATATTTCCTCTCAAAAGTGGTGGAGTAGAAGTAAAGCACTTCAAAATTATAGTAGTTATTTTTCACCACAGCTAAGAGCCCAATAATATCTACATTTAATAAAAAAATAAATCCTGTAAATAACAATTTGTAACTCAACTGATCATAATTCAAGTTTATTGAAACCTGAACAGGTTAAAAAAAACATTATTAACATTAAAAATATAGAATTTAGTCCTTTTAAGACCTTTTTGTGAATTTGAGGCTCCAATCTTGTGTTTTAAAATTGGGTTATAGATTTTGTCTTAAGGAACAGGCAAAACAAAAAGTCCCTAAAATGCAACATCTGAGGCTCTGATGAGTTATTATTTAGTAAAGAAATTAATTAAAAATATGTTAATTTATTTGGAAAAAATGACAAAAACTAAACTCAAAGCAAAAGAAAAGAACAAAAAGGGTGTTTTTTTTCATCCTCTCTTGTATTTTTTTAACACTTTTTTTCCTCCCCTCATAGACGTTTGAAGCGAAACTTCTCCACATCGAGAGTCGACCGGGGAGGAAGTCAAAGAACAGCACAACAGATCTGGAGTTCTTCATGAAGTGTGAAGTCCACAGCTCCGACCTCGACGTTTTCATCAACTCACTGAAGAGAGTCGCTGACGACGTTCGTTCGATACCGGAGGAAAAAGGCAACTACTTCCTTTTATTATTGCCCTTCATGCTTTTTTAAATCATTCTATAACATTTCTAGTGAGATGCATTCATATTAGGACATCATATGGCATGTTATTAAATTGCTTAATGCTTCTTTAAGTGTTTTTTTTGGTAATGTTACCATATGATAATAACATGCAACCAATTACAAAAGCACTAATTAATTATGTTCTTCTCCCATCACAGTTCCCTGGTTTCCCCGACAGATAAAAGACCTCGACAGATGCAACATGTTAATAACCAAATTTGATCCGGATATGGACCAGGAGCATCCAGTGAGTGTTTACTGCAAACTATGTCACATTGTATTATTATTATATTATGTTTATCAGACATAAATAAAGCTTACTTATGGTCATTTAACATCTTTTTCTGCAGGGATACAGCGATCCAGAATACAGAAAAAGACGGGCTTTCATCTCCGAGCTTGCCTTCAGATACAAACAGTGAGTCAGATATTTAATAAAAAGTTAATATATCTTCATTAAGCACTGAGTATCATTCAAATATTCTCTCTTAAATCAACTCTCTTTGTCACAGGGGGGACCCGTTGCCCACTGTAGAGTACACAGCAGAGGAAGTGTCCACATGGTGAGAACAAGCTGCGCGGTCCTGCACATTATAGATGAAAGTGAAAGGTGTTGAAAGTGCAATGATGTGATGTTGCTGTTGTTGTTAAAAAGGAGGGAGGTTTACCGGCAGCTGCGGAGCATCTACCCTGGTCTGGCCTGCAGGCAGTTCCTGGACGGGCTGCAGCAGCTGGAGAAAGAGTGCGGCTACGGAGAGGACCGCATCCCCCAGCTCAGAGAGGTTTCTGCCTTCCTGAAAGGTGACAAAGACTGAACAATTACAATAAATGGATATTTCTGCTATTATAAGTCACTATAAGCCCCAAAAGAGTTAGAAAAAGTTCAATTATGAGAGATTCTGGTCTTTAAAGTGTAACAGTAAAAACACAAAAGTAGATTTAAGATTCCTTTAAGATAGAAGACATATGTTTAATAGCATAAGGAGATTTCTTCTATCATAAAAGAAGACAGAGATAATAAATTGGAGGTTTCCAACGTCCTAAAAAATTACAGCAATAGATAAAATTTAATCGAAAGAAGCACAAATAGAGACAGAGTTTGACAAATGAAAAATAAGAAGCAGGTTCCCTTAACTAGGCTGGTGTGGCTACATGTTTTGAGAGATGTTTTACATCAGGTCGCCCACTTGAGCAAGTTCTATGCTGCTAGGATCGCCTACACAAATATAAATGTTTAAACCATTGACAGTATATATAAAGGTTTAAACTAAACATCTTTAGATCAGTTAGATTCTCCACAATTCAATCGTTCAGTTCATTTTACAGAAATAATGAGCACCAAAGTGTCAAATTCATTTGTAAAAGTAATATTCATATGGGTTTAAATACACAATTTGATAGTATTTCCCATCTTTGCTGAGCAAGAGTTTTGTGCAAAAGGAATACAGACGGCTGCAGGTTGAGTTCAGTGATTGAGGCAAATAAAAGCCCGGGAAGTTTTATGGTATATCCAGTAGTTTAGTCCAGTGGTTCCCAACTATAATAACTCATAGCCTCCTGAAACATGTGTTTTGCAACAGGTCACAAGTAAAACTGATGGGAACCACTGACACCTTTGTATATTATAAGATTATTATGTGTTATTTTATAGAAAGTTTTAATCTGATATTTCGCTCTCAAGTAAAGTATCTAAAAATGTACTTTCTTACTTTCCACTGCTGTATTTTGGCTCTACTTCCTTTGAGCTCCCTCACAGTGTGTTTGACAGTGTCTCTGCTTTTTTCAGAGAAAACTGGTTTCCAGCTGCGTCCAGTAGCCGGCCTGCTGTCAGCCAGAGACTTCCTCAACAGTTTGGCTTTCAGGGTGTTTCAGTGCACACAGTACATCCGTCACTCCTCTGCTCCCATGCACTCCCCCGAGCCGTAAGTCATCTGTGTTTTTTTTAAACTTAAGTATTTATGTATTCAGTGGCTTTTTTCTTGTATTGACTCAGTTCAATCTGCTCCGACAGAGACTGCTGTCACGAACTGCTCGGCCATATTCCCATGCTGGCAGATAAAGAATTCGCCCAATTTTCACAGGTAACCGTGCTGTGCTGCACTATATGTTCTTTGATTTGGCCTAATCAGAGTGTAATCTAGTTTAATTACCTTTAATACTGACTTATTAAAAATTTCAGGAGATTGGACTCACCTCACTTGGAGCTACAGATGAAGACATTGAGAAACTGTCAACGGTAAGTTTGTATTAAAACCTGAAGTGTCATTTTAACATAATCAGACATCTATACCTTTGCTTTCTTTGTCCTAAAGGTAAATAACATTACAAGGACAGGAAAATTACACAATTTCATATCAAATATTGACAGAATAGCTTCTCATACCTGAGGTTAACACAGGTTGGCTTCACTTTAATGGACCTTCAGTGCCATCTAGTGGCTTAAATAAACAACTGCACATTGTATTTAACCATGCACAATATGTTCATCTGCCTTTTTATTGTGTTCCCCCTTTATAGTTATATTGGTTTAGTGTAGAGTTTGGCCTCTGCAAGCAGAACGGCACAGTGAAAGCTTACGGCGCCGGACTCCTGTCATCTTATGGAGAGCTCGTGGTGAGTGTGTTCTCTGAGTTCACACACAAATATTTGCGTTTGCATGTTCATTTTTTTGCTCGGTGTTCTGACAGTCTTTGACCTCTCTTTCCAGTATGCTCTGTCTAACGAGCCGGAGTACAAGCCCTTTAACCCGGAGGAGACCGCAGTGCAGCCGTACCAGGACCAAACCTACCAGCCTGTTTACTTTGTGTCTGAGAGCTTCGAGGACGCAAAGATTAAGTTGAGGTATTCGTCCTTTATTTTATATTTTATTGCTGTTGGGTGAAAACCTTGTGACCAATAGAAAAAGACTAATCAAGTTAAAAAAAACTCTGCACATAAAAGTTTGGATTTATTTCTTAAACCGACATCCCTACTGAGTCTAAAGTTTCAAATGAAAGCATGACCACAAGCTTAAGCACTGATTACTCACTCAACTGTTCTGTTCTTCTAATCCTTAATAATAATACTTTATAGAAGGTAATATAATATTCCTCCTGGAGCATTGAAGTTCATTCTTGACCTTTGGGAACAGTGTGAGTAACAAAGTCATCTAAACTCAAAGGGCCACTTTGTTTTACTTTATTATTTCTAATTACCTTTTGTAATTATTTGTTTCTTACCTCCACTAATTCCTTAAATATAATACTATTTTATTTAATGATTTATGCAACAGGGCTGCTATAACAACACAATTTCCCAATGGAATTAATAATGTACTATATAAATAGCGCCAAATTAAAGGTAAAATCGTTTTACAGTGTTTTTCCACCAAATTAGCTCTGATTCTTGAACCTGGCACCTTGGTAGTATGTAGCGAACCAGCCCGGGTTTCCACCAGTTTTGAGTGGAACTACTATAACTAAGGATGTGTCATCAACACAACCACAACAACCTATGGACTATGACACACCTACCAACCAATTTATTTTACAATAAATAACAACAGGCCTATCATAGTGTTTTTCCACCAAACTAGCTCTCGTTCTCGGTAGAATATGACACACCTCCTTTGGTTCCCAAAGAAAACACTCTCATGTTGTTGTTCCGAACAACTTTATCTTTGGTCGAAATGGTCAGAATGATTAAAAACTAGGCATGCAAACCGGAAAGGAGTCGGTTCCCTGTTTTGGAAAAGACTTATTATTGTTTTTTTTTCACTAAATTATTTCTGGTTCTTGGACTGGTTTATTTCAAGGTTCTTGGAACCTTGGTGCTATCTATCCAACCAGCCCAATAAAGGATGCATCCTCATCAGAAGGAACTAAGGTTACCAAGGGAAAAGCTGCTAGGTTTGGGTTCCGAACCGATTTATTTTTGGTCTAAATGCTCCTAACGGCTCAAAACTGGGTGCCTGAACCAGAATGGAAACTAGATCTCTGTTAGTGGAAGAAGCATTTTAGACCTTAGTCAGAGACTTTCTAATATTTGTCACCATCTGTATCTATGCATCGGTAATACTCAGACCTTATTTACTTCCACAGGAGATACTCTGCAGCCATCAAGCGTCCCTTTGCAGTTCGCTACGACCCCTTTACCTGCAGCGTGGAGGTTCTAGATCAATCCAGCAAGATCCAAAATGCTCTGAGCCAGCTGAGAGAAGACCTGAAGACCCTTCACAGCGCACTGGAGAAGCTCAGCTCATCCTAAAACCAGGAGCAGATTATCTGCAGAGATAAGAAAGTCATGCAGACAGAGAAGCAAGCAAAGGGATGGACATTTGGCTTGTTTAAACACTGTATATGAGATCTACTGTTATGAGCACATACAGAAAATCACAATGTAGTAACGTTTGTGAGGTTCCACAGGGTGTTTGTGTAAATGTATCATGTGAAGATTATGTAAAAAGAAATAAACGTTTATTTTCATGAAGAAATGTCAGTGCTTTTCATTCCAAAGAGACAGAAAAGATAGAAAATGAGCTGAAGAGAGAAGTCCAGGGTTTGCCAGCAGGAGGAATAAGAGAGAGTGAACCACTACAATACAGGACTTGTAGGCCATTTTCTAGCTTTTAATTCCAAACCAACTATTTCCATTTGGAAAAAGTCTTGGAACCAATTTATCTTCATGTGTTATTAAGCAAAGGGAAGGAGCTAATTATGAATGATTTAAGTATCATGTTCCCTCAGCTGGTCAAGGCCAGAGCCAGCACTGAGGCCCAGCACATCAGTAGGGGCCAGGTCACCGGGACCTCACAGTCGACCACAGCACGGTCCGCAGGGCTGCACTGCTGACAGATGCTCTTCTCTCTTTATTTCTCTTTCTCCGTGCGACTGGAGAATTTGGCCTTCGGGGGTTTTTGACGGACGTCCAGCGTTTTGATCTCCACACAGGCGACAATGCATATCAGAGCCACGCACGTCAAAGCTTTTCCCTTGAAAAGACAAATCATCTCCATCTGCAGGACTCATAAAGCATCAGCACCATCAACACGGTGGCTGGCAAACCCTCCCTTCGGCCACCTTGTGTTGGGAAGCTTTCCCTTCCCATAATTCCACTGTACAGTAAATCAAGCCCTGCTCCGGCCTCCCTAGGAAACCGTGTTTGTGGAGTAGAAAAAATTGTGTGTGAAGTGCGAGAGAGAGGGGGATGAAGCAAGTGGAGGGAAAGAGTGATCTACTGCTTGACAAGTGTGCAGGGACACACACATGCATGCACGCACACTATCCAAGCAAAAGTCACTTTATAATTTCTTGTATCTTATTCTACATCCAGCGCCCTCAAATCCACAAATCCCTGTAAAACCACCGCCAGGATCCGAATCTGCTGAGCGCTAAACAAAAGCGGGGTTGCCGCGGCAACAGGGCGACCAGCTAGATTCTTGTGCCTCGCGTACCCACCGTAAATCCCAAACGCTGTATCATCCTGACTCCAACCATAAGTGTTTTCCTTGATTGATGTCAGGGCCATCCCATCCCCACGCTGGCGTGGTTGCCTCCTCCGGGCTGGAAACAGGGTCAGGAGGTTCATTTTGTCCTCAGGCCTGAGAACACAAAAAGAAAGATACTCCACAAGATGTGAGTGATTCTGGTGATTTAAGGCCTGATGGAGAATAAATAGCTAACAAATTGTTTACCAATGGTTTATGGATCAGTTATAAGCTATCAAAGGGACAGCTCACTTTTGGAATAGGTATGAAGAGGCATGCCAATCTCACGTCTGAGCATTAAGTACAGATGGGATCAGAAACAACAGGCCTGGCCCTCTTCAAAGTAAGACAATCTGCCAACCAACACCTCTAAAGCTGACTGATAAACACAACAAAGGAGGTATTTGTTTAATTCATACAGAAAGAGAAATCTAAAAACCACAATTTAGGTGCTGGCCGCTTAAAAAAAAACCCATTTTGTTTATGTCCAGGTAAAATAATTGCAATTCAAGGTAGACATCAAGCCAAAAAGATTAAGGCACGATTGGGGAAAGCCCTGGACAAACATTCCTGATGCTGCAACATCTAGAAGTATAAAGAAAACATTGTAAAATAACATAGTCATTCTACTGTTCTGAATGCTGGTGAGAGACCAAGGCCATATGAAAAGGGTTGAAGGAATCCATAACTTTGCCTGAGACGTTTGCGTTCTGGCCTAAAAAGATCACAACTTTTGAACTATTCAGACAGAAAAAAACATCACTGAAATAAGAGCAGAGGAGACTGTGATGGCTGTGCTTTGAATGCAAGCAGATCCAGAGGTTGTGCTGAGATGGACTCCTCTGGGCAAAAGAAAACTTGGAAGACCACAGTGACCTGGCACAGCCCTGGGACTGACAAGCCAGCTAGTTAGCCAGGGGGCTGAGGCTCAACATTTGGCCAAGCATAAGGAATGATGGAGAGAGCTCCTTGTAGCATTATGTCCCCCACAGGAGACAAAGAGGAATAACTAAGAAAGAGGTACTGGCATTGGTAGGTGTGTTTTTTTCACTTTGTGCAAAGCCAGGCTAGCCATTTCCTCTTGCTTCCTGTATTATGCTAAGCTAGGCTAAAGTCGTCCTGATCCCGGCTCTGCACTTCTTCTTATCTCTCTTAAGTCTGGGAAAGAAAGCAAATATTTCACAAAATGTAGGACAAACTGTTATTTTATCAAGAAAATTTGGCTGGAAAAGGATGGTGGTGTTATTAACTCATTAATAATGCTTAATAATTGCTCCTTTCTGTTTATGTATGGGTTAAACGAGATACAAGGTGTTAATTAATCAGCTTTAGAAGTATTTGGTAGGTATGTTTTTTCACTTTAGAGCCAGGCTAGCCTGCAGGTCTGCACTGACATGAGTTGGGTTTTTTTAATCTCTCTTGGAAAGAAAGCAGAAGAAAGCGTACATCCCCAAACGTTCTGGTTGGCTGGTTTTATTACTGTCCTCCAGCGTGATACTTGCTTTGTCTTGTGAGTTAGCTTTTACGTTCCTTTAACTCCTTTGATGAACCACAAATAATAAATGCTCATGGGTTTCTCATTTTTTAAATTGGCCGTCAAGTCTGCAGTTATAAATGTTAAAAAGTCAATAACGGGTCATGAGTTCCACTTCTTGTAAGTCTGTAGTTTCTAAGTCATCTGCAACTGCAAATATAAATAAAGGCTTCTTATAATAATCCAAATGTTAATGGACTTTCACTTCAGACGCTCTGTAGCACTTCTGCAGGAGCGATCAAACGGTCCATTGAAGGGAAAAAAGTATCTTGCTGGAGGAGAATAACACTTTAATAACACTATTTAGATGATCAACAAACTCCACTCAAAAGTAGAGATGGAGCACTTTTGGACTCTCATCTACTCATCATGATCAACATAATCACTCCATTCTGGGAAAGCATTGAACAACAAACCAGCCGTGAGATTAAATCAAACACCGGCCTCAAAGAGCTCTAATCTCTTACTTTGTTTCCCTTCATATCATGCTCCTCATTATTTTTATTTGCTCTCTTTTTGTTGAGCCCGGGCTTTAAGTTGGCAGGGCCACAGAAGAATTATCTGAGGGCTGAGATTAGGAGAAAGTTGGTGAAGATTTTAAGGCGTTCTGATCTCTCTTTCATCCATTTCACAGTTTGTTATTAGTCTACACACCACAAGAGATCAAACTGTTTGTGAGGCATAATAGCTTCATTCAGGTTACATCAAAGGTAACATGGCGGCCTGGGGCAGTGACATCTGAGGACGTGCTTTCAGGAAAGAGGTGAGCTTGTAAGATCTCCAAGATGGATCATATGTTGTAGAAATTAGCTCACAGACAAGATGGAATTAAATCTGGATGCTATTCTGCTCACCAGCCATCAGATGGTGTCCTTGAGTCACTGGGATTTGTAAAGCCACTGAGATTCATGACTCATGTTTCAGAGGAAAGTGGCTCAGTTGGCAATTCCAGTGCCCTCTAAGGGAGCTTTTATACTCTTTGGAAAACATTCAGAGTGTGCATGGATGAAAATGGCAGCTTCTTGCATCCATTGACACTGAAATCTCTTGTGTTATATGCAGCTGCTCCAGCACCACTTGCACCTAAAGCACAGCGAACGTAGAGAGTGGAGACCACATTGGACTTGTTCAAACAAAAGCGTGGACCAGGAGAGCAGTAGCATGTTATGCTTTGTGGATGGCGGTTAACGCGTCCTGTCCAAGAAATATACAAGGTTGACGAACTGGTTTGAAAGAGTGGAGGTCTCCACGGCCTCTGCTCATTCCGCTCTGTCGTGCAGAAGCATCGTTGTACAATACAACCTAGTGTTTCAGCTGACATATACGTTAATAAAAGTACAATAAACGGCTCTGTTAGGCACCCGAGTATGAGCGCACATTTATCCAATGCTGCACCCTTGAAGATTAAGTACATCTGTGGAAACAAGTGATCAGCTGTCACCTAGAATGATTCATGATCAAGTTAATTAAATGAATGCCCTCTGCAGCTTAGCGGGTGTATGGCTGCCTTGAAAATGGAGATGGTGGTTCTTCACACATGGCATTCCTGTGACAGTACAATGAGTCTATGTTTAACCGGGGGGCATTGCAAGTTTCTGCCAAATGATCCTTCGTCTTCCATGTTTGGTCTGTGGAGCATTGATAATTATTCGCCAAGGTAAGGTGAAGCGCATCTCTTCCTCTCCCTGCCTCCTCACGAACCGCTTGTTTTGCATGTCATTGAGTTGGAGATGACCTGAAATGGCCCCAGACTCCCATGCTTCCCAAAGCCTTTCCTAAAATTTCTAATCCTAACCCCTACAACCGCCTCCCCCCTGCAGGGTTTGACCAATAGCTGGAACACGGCCAGACCTCCTAGTTTTTCCTCATCGAAAACCTTCCCGTGAATTTTCAGCGCACCACAGCAGGTGTAACAGTCCATACAAAAATATATTCTTGATATGATTCAGTCTAAAAAATTGAGAAACAGTCAGAGAGAGAACACCTGTGGTATGATGATCATGTTGACTGTTGAAGTGGAGAGTTGGCACCAACTCCTTGATGCATTCCTTTGAACTACAGCTCTCTTGGCAGGACATAACAGACAGCTGATGTAACTTACTCTTAAGAGAAAAGAAAAACGAGCTCTTCGCAGACGCAACCAGCCTGCTGTTTATCTGTAGCTTACCTGAAGGAGTAGTCAGAGATTTAAAAAAAGAACAAAGCTCAAACATGCAGCCAATTTCTAACAAATTTCATACAAACTGCAGATACTCAGAAAAATATTTTATTGAACATTTACTAGAATAGAAAACACAGGACCTAGTTATCCATCCTGGATAAGTGCTGTACAGATGTCTACATTTCAGTCATCCAAAAGCAAAGTTTCCTGTCCCCGCCAATCACACAGAGCGGGAGCGTCCGGTGCCAGCTGAGGCCGGATCCCACTGCGGCAGACCCAATCATCACCGGCTGCAACGATATCAGTATGTGATATGAGACTGGAGCTGCAGAGAACATTAAAATGATAACAATCTGGACTGTGAAAAGCATCTGACTGACCTGTGGGTGGCCAAGATGGTGGATGAGTAACTGACTACAGATCTTTCCTGGACATCCGGTCGTGGCAAAGAGGTTTTCATTGGCTCGAGACCACCTGAGGAGGTGTATAAAAAAGTCTCTTTATATGTCATCACACAATTACACTTGCATAATGAAATAGCTAGAAATCAATACAAATCCATACGCAGATGTTTTATCTACATGCACACAAAACTTGCCGATTTCCTCAATTGGCAAGTTTTCGGTGCATGAGGTGATACAATCCAGGTGTTTCTCGGTGAAAATTGGCAAAAAACTAAAAACAATAAGCCTTACAACAATTTTTAAAAAAAGATGTTCTTACTTGAATAACCGTGCTTTATCTATGTGTGCAGGTCTTTTTTCCTGTGGGTAACTGCAAAGAATACAAACATGTTTTTTTAAGGCACATCCCATCCTATCCCAAATCAATACTTCATGCATCAACAATAGTGTATTACCCACACCCCCCCAGTCACCTGGAGCGAGTTATGTCCCAGATGAGCCAGTCGTTTCCCGCCACAGCACCGACTTTGATCGTGTTGGTGAGGCACCAGTCAGCTGACATGAGTGGTGACTGACCACAGTCCAGTGACAGAATGGCCTGCTGCGTCACCAGGTCATAGAAACGAATTGTTCCTTTCTTCTCTGCCACCATTAACTGGAGAGGACAGATTGAAACCAATATTTGTAGTTTATGTTGCTAGAATCCATGGACTCCATGGTAGGCGACCTAAAGATAAAAATGGCTCACTCTAAGGTAATGAAAACACATTGATAAAAAACACTTTCAGACATGGTCGGACTAGTTTGTTCTGAGCATATCCCTGCCTTTAGAACAAACATCTACTAGATAATGTTTCATAAGAGGATATTTCACAGTGTAATTTCCTTTTTATGGTTGGATCCTGAATATTAATTGGATTCCTTTGACCACTAAGACAGTTATCAGGTTTTTTTGGATGGCAAGAAGGATGCTTGAATGAGGTCCGGAGCATGGGAGGGCAATTAAGGAAAACAAGGAGCTACAACCTCCCCACAAAAGGTGAGCTGATGGGGCTCCATCACCTGGCCTGTCATCGAATGGCGTCTTGGATTTACACAAAAACACTGAGACACTAACGTAAAGTTACATGTTCCAGTTGATCTGACCTTGCACCTGACAAGGTGATAGATCTACAGTATGTAGCTGCATATAGACGACTAACTCCAGACCTCAGAATATGAGCATGTGTCTAATGTATCCTACCTTAAAGGCTTCCTCTGGGTGCCAGCACACACTGATCCCAGGAGAGCGAAGTCTGAGAGTAGTGCTTTCATTTCCATCCAGGTCCCACACCCTATTTTTTAAGGTCAAGATAAATTAAGATGAATATTAAAATGAACACCAATAAAATACCATTGATTTGAGTGATACCTTGATGACCTAGTTTGATTTTGGGTATTGGTACAAACATAAACTCAAGTTTTATAAGTCTAAGTATGTGTTGTGAGAATTCTTTGCAAAAACCCACATAGTTCTCAGGTTATTTTGAAGGGGGTAGCAAACACAGGAGTTTTAATCAGTTCTCATTAGTAATGTTACGGATTGATTCAACTTGATATGTGAACCGCTCTTGGCCTAAAATCCAAAACAAAATCCACTACCTCCTAATTAACAACAAAGATGGGGTTTTAGAGCAGTTCCAAAAATAGCATTGGTATTTGAGCCACCGCTGGATGCTTACATAATATCTGAAATAATTCTCTTTCCAAGGTTTCTTTGTGGTTTACTTTGTGGTGCTTGATCTAAAACAAAATAGTTCATTGTCCAGATGGCCTAAATGTATAACGCGTACATTATTCCCCCATTACCGTATGCAAACATACTGTTTAACAAAGGCATTTAGTTTCTTCTTCTGATGCTTTTTTGGCAGAATTGCACCTCGACTTTTTCGTAAATTTGTTACTCAATACAAGACACACCATCAGGCTCTTATGGCACACAATGTGGGCAATGATAGACGACATGTTTTCATCCAAGTTCATGTTTGCTCCTAATTTATCTAACTCCCGCTGGTTGTGATTTACACGGTCTTCATGCTTTTCCAAAGAAAAAGGTCTCTTTTCTCAGATCTGGGCCCTGAGCTGTGAAGACAGACAGACTTATGCAGGACTCCTCTTTCAGGGAAAACGCCAGCTTCACATTACATTGAGCTATGATAGCAGGGGAAGGGGCGAGGTGGGGACGAGAGGGGGGGGACATCACCCTTGCCTGAGTCTGCGTTACGCTCCACTCACATTACAGCAAATGTTTCGCTGTGGGCGGCCTTCTGCCATTCATTTTCTGTGGATTACAGAGAGGGCAGCAGAATGCACGTCAGTTGAGGAAGAGCAGCGGAGAGAAGTTGAACAGCATCCGACTTTAGGCAAATCAAAACAGAGGGGTCTTGCAAGCAAACGCCAACCACGAATTAAAGCTCGTGTGAGGATTATGACCAACCTTCATTTAAATAATAGTCGACTCTGAAGCTAAATAAGACCTATGATCGCAAAAGCAGCTGAGAAACACCACGGATGTAATGGATCACTTGGATGGAGAGAACTGCGGGTCCAGAGACCTGGATCTATGGTTAACCACATCTGAACGATCCCTGAACTAGAAGAAAAGGTGGGGATGGGGGCATTGGGGTGGAGGGGGGGGGCTGGGAGGCTGCAAGTGTTTCTGGGAATATA
>NW_023339652.1:4053866-4061049 GCF_004916995.1 Morone saxatilis | reverse complement strand
GGAGGCTGCAAGTGTTTCTGGGAATATAAAAGAAACGCTTGTGAAGCATGGGAAGGCGCTGACTGATGAGGTCATGCAAAAGACATCATCTAATAAAGCCCAAAAAGTACCTCCAAAGACCATCTAAATGTCAAGTGTGTTGTTGGAGAGATTGATGTCCTCAGTGGTGCGGTGTAGGGGAGGATATGCCCCGTCTCAGATGAAGACCTCAGTAAACACTCAACTTTTCCTGTCTCATCTCCCCTGCAGCAGGATAGAGCCCTGTCGAAACTCTGGGTTTCTTTCCTTTGCCCATGTGCAGACTCAGCCAGAGCCTCCACGGTGGAGCATGAGTGAGGCTGAGGAGAAGAAAAAAAAAAAGAAAAACCCCCAGACCACACCAGGAAAACAACGACTAAACCCTATTCTTTCAGACCACTAGCCAAGCAGAGCTCAATTGCACGCTACACCACCAACGGCCAAACTGTGGTCAACCACTCTGCCCTTCAAATGGAGAGCACCGGCTCCCCAAAAAAACATAACCTTTTCCAAACGAGGTGAAAGACATGAGACACGAAAACACGCGTGACCGCCTCTGATAAAACACTGTGTAATTGCATAACACTACATCAAGCAATAACACTTCGCTTCCATGTACAACAGAGTTGAAAAGGACATCTAAAGTCCTGTATTGTGTTATCTAAGTGAGAAAACGGCGTGGCCAGAGCATTACGGTTTGTCAGTGTTTCCCATAGGTGGAGGAAACGGGAAATGCCGTTAGCGCTGTGTGATCTGATTTATTGTAGGGAGCAGAGTAAATAATCAAAAGGTGACTCTCTGTGGGGAGAGAACTGGAAGAGTTGAAGAACATAATCCCATTACAGTGCCTCAGGGTCGCCCTGGTTGGGGTGCACAAGCATCTGCATCAGCATCTATTTCCACAGGAATATTTGATTTTGACAGAATAACATTATCTGTTTTTAAAAATCTAATACTTTAACTGTAATACAGTTAAAGTATTACATTCAACGTGTTTGTGTATTGGGTTGGCTGACATAGGCTACTTATAGCGCTGTAGTTACCAGGGAATATGTGGAAAGATTATAGAGATGTTGGTCTTTATTATATTTACAATAACCAGTAAGCTAGCAAAGCTACGCTGACAGCACAGTATGTACCACATTTTAACACACGTGTTTGAGAGTGTGTGAGTTCGCAAGCAAGCAGTGAAGTTCAAACAGTAAACTAAAAGTGATAGCTCAAGGCCTGAAATAGCTAAAAGTAATTGCTGAAACAGATAATACTAGCTAGAAGTAAATGTTTGAGACAGAAAAACCGCTAAAATGAATGGATACATGTTGAAATAGATTAAACTAAAGGAGAAAGAATTAGAGAGCTAAAAGTAATGGATAATAAATAGCTAAAACATCCATCTTCTGCCACTAAACACTTTCATTGTGTGAACAAATGTTTGTACCAATATCCAATTTCTGTTAAATAACACCCAGTTTATATTCATAAGAACATATTAAACATGTCGCGTAGAGTTGAAGGGGTCTTAGGGCTCCTCTGATACCTGTGGGGGTACATCAGTCAGAAAAAGGTTGGTACAGAAGATAGGTTGGAAGCATGGATATCAGGCTGCTGTAATTTGTTCCCCTTACACAACCGAAGAGATTGAGAAAAGCAAACGGATTATCACAGAGAACAGGACAAAACGCTTTGAACCATATACATAATGCAGCAGCAGGTGTGCGTTATCCCGAGTTCATCTGCGAACTCAGTCAAGCACAAATCCCCTCAGGATCCTGCAGTGTGCCCTTGTGATCTCTAGGTGGCACATTTCCCCACAGACTTGCCCCACTCCATCTATACTGATAGCATGAGCTGTTTAGACTACATGGGCCAAATGTAAACTCCCCTGAGGGAGGGGAGTCTGGTTCCCCACCTAGATGCTGCAGAATCGGGTTGCATGTTGGCAACAGCAGAGTTCCCACAACTGCAGGGGACAGTGATGACAAAGCTAAGCAAACTTATAGTAGAGGCACTGCTGCCAAACCTAACAGAGTGATGGAGAGGTCATGAGCCTATACATGCCGGCATACACTTCTCTCCCTCCCGGTTTCCTCTTCTCATATCGAGGCTCAGTTTGTGTGGGCTGACTGGAAGGTCCTCTCCTGTTAACTTGATCTATCCCTTGTTCCGCCTCTGTCTTCCTCCCGCGTCCCATATTTTCTCAACATGACAGAATTTAAATCTTTCAGCAGATGGAGCGCACTCCTGTTTTCTCTGGCCGGTTAGCGGAGGCAGGGGAAGAGGAGAGTGGATGGGAGTGGGGCAGACTCATTCTACTCGGTACAATAACAAAAAAAAAGCGTATATTTTTTTATTTATCACGATTCTGCCTTACTCTGTCCTGTGTCTTCAGAGATTAACTGCAACAATTCTGATAATCCTTATTAAAGTTTGTTCTTTTTCCAGCTTCTTGCATTGTGAGGATTTGCTGCTTTTCTCTGTTATAAATTGTGTTTTATTGTAAACTTAAAATTTTGAGGTTTTGGACTGAAGAAGCCATTTGAAGAACTCACCTTGGACTCTGGGAAACTGTGATGCATATTTTCCACTATTTTCTAACAACGATCAATTGACTGACTAGACAATCAGCAGATAAATCAATAATGAAAACAGTTGTTACATGCAGCCCTGGTCTTTACCTGCCTGCAACTTTTGAGTCCAATCTAAAAGTATTAAACTGAATTTAAAGAATTTCTACACTTACTGTACATTAACAATATAAGAACAGGGCCCAGTACTGCAGCACAGGTTTGCATGTTGCAGAAGAACCAGCCTGCTGATGTAGAGGAGGGTGTCCCTGACGTGACCCTGGCTACTGACACACTTTTTCCCTCCACTAGCATTAATTGAAAGGGAAAATTTTGGGACCTTGTTATAGGTCCCCCTTAGAGAGGAAAATCTTTCTGCAGCTAATTGGATTTCCATATTTAACCAATTAGCTAGAAAAGCTACAAAGCAGCTCTGTGCTTACGCACAGTCACACCGGAGCATGTTGTCCTTAGCATCAAGTTTCACTGTGGAAACACAGTCAGGACTTTCTGCACCATTAACAGAGAACAGAACTGAAAATCAGAAGCTAGGAACACACACACACTCTCCCTCACACACACACACACGGAAATAAAACGGTTTGGACCTGCAAGTGTGGTCATCACTGACGGAAGCAATTTGTTTCCCCTCTGTGGGCTCGAACACCAAATGGTTAATGTAGCTGCTGTGGCCCTCCATCACCTAGGCAACAGTATAGAAAAACAATATGTAAAGAAAAACAGCAAACACGTGATCAATAAACTGGTAAATGAGCGTCTTCTAGCAAACTTGGGTTTACTACACTGGCTGCAGCTCTGCTTTATGTGTGCACGGCTACATTTCCTGTATCACTAAGTACCGAATGTCAGTGCTAAGTAAAGAAAGTTTGATGCCGACTGACAAGCGCAGTCCTTGCCAATGTGCTCCAGATGTTGGACTACCTTGACTTCATGTCTATCCTGAAGATCAGAAGTCAGCAGGCGTAGCTTTCTGTCAGCTGCAGCAGTGCAAAATCTGCAGAGAGAGAGGAAGAGGAAAAGAACGAGAGGATATAAAAACAAACAAAGAGAGAACATCAAAACAGAGACAGGCTGTATAGACCCAATGACAGACGACATCTCTTTCTACATGCATGCCTGCAGCCGCCTAGACTGACACTTCTGGATGAGAGCTGCAGTGTGTGTGGTAGAAACTTGGACAGTGATCAGTAGAAACGCTGCCAGGGAGATTCTAATTGCAAGCTAAGATAAACAGGGAGAAAAACAAGATTCCTCACGCCATTTACGCATGTCTCAGAAACCTGTGCAGAGCCAGGCAGAGGACTTTCCCTCTAATCAGTCGTAGTATACACCAGTGCCTGCAATTATTCACACAATTACACTAACTCACTTATGACAAGAAAAACACACACATATCACCAGAATAAACAGACAGCGGTTCACACATTTGCAGTCGCAGGCACAGATGGATTTGGCATGATGTCACTACAAACACCCTTAACGTGCTTCAGGGTATTACTGCTACAGTAGATTAGATTATATTAGGATAGGCCTTCTAACCCTACAAATTAGTGTTGTACTTTGGAGTAAAGCATGGAACATATTCTGGCTCTTTTTGCTGTTTTTACTTTAATGTCAAAGCCATTTTCTTTAGTGGTGTCCAGTAATCTTGTGTAATACAATAAAAGTCACTATTAGAAGTGAAACTCAATTTCAGCTTTGCTGTTGTCGAGCAGTTTGGTTGTTTTAGTACAAGATAGAGGTGAGAGACCAGAGTTTATCCTTTCCTTTGTGATATCGCCACAAAGTGCACCTCAACAGAGACCTGAAAACACAGTTAACACAAAATTCAAGTGAGTTTTTTGGGAGACAGGGAACATCTTTCTTCTTCAGTTGTATCGACATTTGAATTCTGAAGCCTGGCATGTTGTTTTCTTCCTGCAAAATCTTCCATTGCACATTACACATTATCTTTAGGCTGACTAACAATATTTTAGTTTTTTGCTAGACACACTGCATTATTTTAAAGGAATAGTTCAACATTGTGGGAAATATTCCTATTTGTGAGTTGGATGAGAGCATTGTTGATACTCTCATCTCTGGAGCGACAGCCAGCAGTCAGTTAGCTTAGCTTAGCTTAGCTTAGCACAAAGACTGGAAACAGAGTTCCTCTGTCCAAACTTCAGAAACCCACCTACAAGCACCTCTAAAACTCACAAATTAACGCATTATATCTTGTTTGTGAAATAAGATTGCAAAAAATTGTGGGTTTTACGAGTTTTTGTGGCATAACTTAAGTGTTCAAATTGTCCACCTGAGTTATGCATCTAATTTTTTCCACGAGTTGCGCGCAGTTCCCAGCCAAATCGTCGTTGTCATATCGACAATATGCCAGCAACATACACACCTTTCACTATAGTTTCAATGTCTATATCTGTAGAATATGTCACAGACATGCAAAAAAAGTTAAATGTATTCTTCAAACTCAACACCTCCTGTATCTGTTTTCAGATTAAAAGCTTCTGTGTCCAGAATCCATTCATATCTTCTTTTACTTTAATCTCAGTATAGAAAGACAGGGCTGGCAGCAGCAGACACGCAGTCGGTGTAAACGCCGCGTGCGTGCCAGACCCAGCTGTTCAGCGCCGTAGCCGTCACGCGCCACTAAGGTAGGCAGCGTATACTGAGTGTTATTGTTTTATTAGACTGCATCAAATGAAGTGTGAAAAGGCACACCTGAAGATTGCAAAGACTGTTGAAATGACATTTTTTTTTGTATCTAGAAAAAATTGCCTTGCATAATTTTGGGGCATTTTTCACTGTTTTTTGGAAAGCTGATGCAGAGTAGACAGGAAAAACACAGACAGAGACAAGGCTATGACATTTCAACAGTCCCTGGTTGGAATCCAAATGGGAAATTCAATGTTCCTAACCATTCGGCTACCAGCATGCAAAACTGTCATCAGTCTACCTGTGGGGGCCAAAGGGTTTTAAAAGCACCAACCATGATCTCTCTTTGCGCTCAATTTCCTGAAATTACTGTCAACTCTCTAATGAAGCCATAAAATGCCTACTAAAATACAAAGTTTGGCTGTTGGTTCAGTGTATAGTCCGACGGTATTTACTCAGCCCTTCATTATGTGCCACTTTCTGACTGTAAAGATAGACAAATCTGTGTATTTAGTGGTAGTCAGTTATCATGTGTGGGGTGTCTGGTCTTTGCAGGATACAGTCATTTTCAAATCCTCTCATTACAGGCTGCTGTGGTGGATGGTGGCTGCACTGCATGTCGAGTCCCCCCTTTCCTCTCCTCCCCTCATCTCTCTCGCTCTCTCTGGCCCCCTGCTTGAGGCAAGCCCGTGAGAATGTTGTACTTTTCCTGGAAGGCACGGTTACGTGCAGATCGAAGGGAGGGATGGAACCTGAGTGGGTAGTCATCAGCGCAATAACATGTGCGCACGTCACAGGGCTGGCTCGAGGGCCCTGTGGAGTAAACCACAGAAGGCCAGGAATTATCGCTGCCTTTCCTTTTCAATTACAGAAAGCTTAAACACCTCCGGAGGGACTGCGGAACCTTCCCATCCACCGCTCCAATTAGGAGGAAACTCTTGCTTTCTAACAATCTACAGTTAGGCTTCTTCCCTCCTGTCCAAGGCCACCTGAAATAACTTGGCTCACATCCTGGCAGCTGTGCAGCTGTAGTGTGACAGTGAGAGACTACTTTCACACAGCGCAGTGGCTGCTGTGCTTTCTCTGCAACTGTGTCTTGAGTGTTTGTGAATAATCATCCTGTTATATTTAAAGACATAGATGTCAGGTTTCTGGACTGGGAGTGAAGTATGGCCTCCTAATCGTGTTACAATGGTCTGGTGACCTCTTACATAACAGGAGAGCACTAGAGCTGCAGATGTCTCACCATAAACCCCATCTTCTATTAAAAAACACCCTAACAAGGTCATTACTCAAATTGATTAATGATCAAATATGTTGGTAGTGGTATCAAATGTAAGGTTGGTGGTTTGATCCCTAGTTACTCCCCCAAAAGATGCATATGTGTGTGTGCTGCATTGGATAAAAGCCAAATAAGATGCTAACAACAGATGCTGTGTGGTAACGCAAACACTAAAAGCAACATCTGTCGTCAGTGCTGGTGGGAATAACTGAGATTTGGGATCTGTCATCTGAAAAGTGAAACAGCCTACTGCATTATCAAGGTTGCTGTTCAGAAGCAGCAGTTTAAGCACTAATGACACTAAAGAGCAGCTCCTAAGATAACTAGACTAGAGCATCCCTTAGAGATTATGTCGCTGTGTATGGCCTGTGCATGTGTGATTTGCATCTGCATTATACTGAAGGAATCTAAGAAAGTTCAAAATCAATCAGTTTATAAAGAGTGAACGATATTAAAAAGCAACTATTTAATTATGCAGCTTTTAAAATACAAAACGTGCTTTCCTTGTTGCATGCTAATGCCTGTTGTTGGTCAGTCACCTTGTACTAAATGTGATTAACAATAGTCACTAGTGACCATTAGTACTTATTTGTGTGACATTTGGGGACCAATTTGCATTTCATGTGCATTGAATTTCCCTCGGGATAAA
>NW_023339652.1:4020575-4053843 GCF_004916995.1 Morone saxatilis | reverse complement strand
TATCTATCTATCTATCTATACTACAATTTTGATGCAGAAACAATATACTGCCTAACCCCAGTTTATGATTTATGTAAATAGGTGCTTCAAAATCTACTCAATCTACAGTCAGAGTTTACTGTCAAGAGACAGACAGACAGACAGACAGACAGACCCATACTGTCCTGCACCATGCAGTTTGGTGGAAACATAATAAAGACCAAAAAGGTGCTGGAATCAAAGTAGCAGTACCTGATAGTGGGTAACCTGTCCAGTCGGGACTCAGGGCTCCAGGCGAGAGCATCGACGCGCAATTCATGATGGAAAGCTCGAAGAACATTGAACTCAACTCCTTCAACCTCCATATCCTCCTCCTGTGGGAACAGGTGTGTGTTCAGAAAATAATATACTGGGCATTACTGTACTTAAAGCACGTTGTGTGATGCTGCATCTCTAACCTGGAACAGGCAGGTGCCCACTACCACATACTGGTTTCCACCGTAGGCCAGGAGAGAGGCAGGGGTGCCAGAGCTGAAAGGACTGAATTCAACCACGTGAACATAGTCCTCACACGCCACCGTGTAACTGGGACTGCGGCTCGAGTCCTCCTGCATGCTGGGTATCCTGGTAAAGCTGACTTCAGATCAGAGCTGTGAACTGTGAAAAAAAAAATACCTCTGTTTAATAAATCAGTTGATACTGAATATAATTAGGCATTAACTTGAGCTCAGGTAGACTGATAATATGACAATATACCATCCAGCTGTTGGTTTGTACAAGTTCACTGCCTTTAATTGAGCTGAGTTAGCCAACAACAGAGATTCCTGTCTTTTATTTACTATATTATAACATAAATATCACAATAGACTATATGCTCAAAACACAATATGACATAATCCTGACTGCTCAAGGTAAATGGCATTAAAATCAGACACCCTCACAAAGTATGACTTACATTTCTCTCAATGCTTGGAGAGTCAGACCAAATTCCATTCAGAAATTTGCTTGTTTAATATATTATAGCAGGTATAGAGGCATGCATATCTAGTAGGGCAGAATGTGGGTATTTTTACTAACATATATCGGTCACCCTTCAATTCGGCAAACATCAAACACACAAAGCAGAGATTTATTTGAGATTATGCTTCATTGAGAGCTACAGGTCAGAATTAGAGGTAGGTTAAGACCAATATTGTCACAATGAAGCAATACAGATCCAAGTAGATTACAGATGCCGAATTTAGCATTAGACTTTTAACTCGGGTTTAATATACCTCACACATTAATAGATACACTGTTAAGCCAGACAGCGTCTAACAACCTGAATAAAGACAGTGTGGCATTAAAGTAGGAACAGCTCGTATCCAGGCTCACAGCCAGCGAGCCAAAACAAACCTTTATACTGCCCCGTTTTACGGTTTAACGCTCAGACTGCCAACATATTAATTACCTCTTGGTTATAAGAGTCTATTCCGATTCGTAATACCGCACTGGCTGATATATTTATCACTTTATTTTTAAGTATTTCTTTGAATCACATGGTGCGCGCGTTGGAAATGTTTTCGAGCTCGTTCCGGGTTCGACGTGGACTGAACCATTGGGCACTAATGTGAAGGGGGATTTCGCGCAACCGTAAATGAAAACATGTATCTAAATTCGCGATATATCGACATATTGTTGAGCTACAAAGATTAACATGCTCTAAAAGATACTTCCCAGTATCCCGCCACGAACTTATGACAAAATAACGCAGGAGATAAACACTTTTTATTGCACCTCGCCCATTGTTGGCTACTACAAGCTGATTGGTCAACAGCCATAAACGTCATCGGCAATTTAAAATTTGAACAGCTGCTTTTTTTTTTGTCGTGTTCGTGTTTTCTCGGAGATAACTACAATCTTAGAGGTTTGCACCATTAAATAAAGATTGATTGTGATTTTTGTGTAGCCATAAACATAGGGGCACTTTATCTTATACGTGTGTATCTTGGAAAAGCTGGTTTAAAGACACGTTGTGACTGTAAGTTAAGTTATCTCGGTGCCATTGTGCCACCCAGGCCAACGAGCGTGAATTCGTTGCAACTTGTTCAAAGATTATTGTGTTTAATTTTATCTCAAATGCATTTATTTTGCTCCTTGAATGTGAAATTGTGTGTGGGTATTTGTTGGCTTTCTGCAGTAAACCCTTGGTTAATCCCTTTAATGCTGTTTTAGGAGAAAATGGAGGCTTTGGGAGACCATCTGAAGGTGATGGTTAAAATCTTCAGGAGAGAGTGCCATGGTGTTTTAAAGTCTGAGAGGACCACCATTCAAGGAGCTGATGAGATGCTGATGATTCTGCAGCTGGTCATGGCAGAAGTTAATAAGCAGGTAACAGTTTTATTCACATACATTAAAAAAAAAAGTCTAAATATACAAATGTGATATGTGAAATAATGAAAATGACAAATCTACACCACACAGTCACATTACGTTAAAAGGTGCAAGTCATATAAATCTTTGAACAAGGTAAACCGAGCATTTTAAAGGCTAACAAAACCATGCAATCGGTGGTCTTTTTAACGAAGGGATGTAAACCAACAAATAAAGGAAAGTTAAAATACTCTCAGGAATAAAACGGGTCACTGTGTTTTTTCTGTAAGTTATTGGGTGGCCCAAAAACGAGGCTGTACGAGCCAAATTCTCATCATCATCATCATGGCGTAGTTCAATTGAACCATCAGGTTGACCGTCATCATGTCTATAACTGATGACATTACCGCAGATTTCCGGCTGAGACCACTCACGGCCCACTTTTTGGACTGTGGGAGAAGGTCTTTCTGCTTTTGAACTGATTGGTTCCAGGCCGTCTGTAATTATGGCTGCTGCTTTCACTGTTTTCTCTCTTCCTGTGACAGCACGGCGGAGAGTTCAAAGTGGCTCTGAGTGATGTCCTGATGGCCTGGAAACACTTACTGTTAGACAAACTTCACCTGCCACCCCCCAACTTTGCACGCTTGGAGAACTATGATCTCATCCTGGAGGCATACGAATCCTTCCTGAAGCGCTCCAACACTGTGGACCTGGTTGATATCCTCTCCATGTACAAACAGCTGAGACTAGTGGACTCGGACCCACAGGAGCCTGTGAGCCCGGTAAGCAAGAGCTGGTTGAAATCAGGCTGATGATGTTGATTGTGGATGATCAGATTGGCTACCGAGTTAGAGATGAATCAATTTATCTCTGCTTTTTTTTGTATTCTTTTGCCAAGATCCAGCTGTTTGAGTTCTTATCGGGCAACATGGAGGTCTCAGAGTTGCCAGGCTCCTCAGTCCCATCAACACCATCTAGTAAAAGCAGGCCCTGCAGCTCACAGGTAGGCCCGGTCCTGCTTTCATACACTAATAAAAAAGGTGCAACTTATTTCATAAACGACCTTAACAAACCCCTCTTTCCACTTTGCCCTCTACCCTATAAAGTTTTTTGTTTTGTTTTTTAACAGGAAAATTAAATGCTTTTTTTCCTGCTGGCAATAATCTGCATTTACTTTCCCAGTCTTCATCGTGCTCAATTTCTGTCTGGAATCCATCCTGCTCTTATTGACAGGAACTCTATATCACATCCCTTAGATTTAGGAGCGAAATGTGAATTCAATTACCAGGCAGATGTTTAAAACACAACACAATGTGGGGGAGCTTCTGTAGCAGAGTCTCTTTTCTCCACTTTTCTCTGTCACTTGTGAATTTATGGGTTTTCAGTAAAGGCTTGCTGCTGCTCTACCAGCTAGAGTGATGTAATTTTTTGGAGTTTAATACAGGCTGTCAGCTGCTGTTTTTAGTGGGTTTTACAGGCAGTAAAGCTACTTTTTTATTTTTTTGGTAGTTTATAAACACAACCTGGACTGGCCTCAAGCCAAAGGTTTTATTAAAGGAATAGTTTGACTTTTTGGGAAATATGCTGATTCGCTTTCTGGTGGCGAATTTGTCAAGAAAACCAATAACACACTCATAACTCAAATGGCTTGCCTGGCTCTATATAAAGTTCACAAAATACCCCTTCAAACACCCCTAAAGCTCACTAATTAACATATATCTTCTCTGTTTAATCTACACTTGGCTGGGAGCGTTAACTTACTGGATTTTCAGCTTCTTGTCTTGAACTGTAATTTTTACATTTCAGATTTTGTACTGATTTTAAACCAAAGGTCCCAAGCTCAAACTGGTTTGGGGCCACTGCTGGTATTGTCATCTCCTAGGAGCGCCACTTCAGCATTCAAGCACTACAAGAAAGCGCAATATTCTGAAAATATTTCCATCCTTAACATCATACTTAACATAAAAATGCATTTATATATTAATTTTATATTATAATTTTATCTTCATTATTTGCAGCCTAACAAATAAATGAAGGCCTGAAACCCGCTTTCAACCTTTGACCTTTGCTATTATTATTTTTTATTACTGAATGTATATTTATGTTTTCATTTTAATTCAAATCAAAATGCTCCCCAGGCCGACAGTTTGAGATCCCTGGATTAAACCAACAACATATAATGTGTTAGATTTATTAGCTTTGAGCTAGAGCCAGGATAGCTGCTTAAACCTGTTTCCAGTCTTTGTGATTTTTCTTTAAACGTCCAGGTAAAGGTGTGTAGGATTTAGCAGCATCTAGCAGTGTAGTTGCAGATTGTAACTCCTTGCTTCACCCTCCCCTTCCAAGCATGAGCTACGGTGGCGTTGAAAAACCACCCTGCCTAGAGCCAGTGTTCAGTCTGTCCCTTCTGGGCTACCGTAGAAACATGGCAAGCTCCATTGAAGGCACCCCGAAGGCTCAGATAAAATCTTATTTTTATACACTAATGAAAACATGCCAATGAATATTATTATATTCTATTTCTGCCAATAGATCCTCCTAAATGTGACACATTGGACCTTTTTCTTAAAGATGTTCTCTAACCTAAAACGATAATGTTGTTGTACTAAAATCGTGTTTATTCTATTTATTATCTATAGATGAAAATGGCAGTGAGGAGGGTTTTCTGCTCCTATCTGAATTTGCTCGTGAACTCCAAGAACGACATGGCCTTGGCGCTGACCCTGGACGTCCCCAGTCGCTCTCTTGGACGACAAGCATTTACCGACATAAAGCATGCTGCACGCAAAGACAACACTTCTCTCTTCTTGGTAAGAAACATCCAAACTCAGCATGATGATGTATTCACACTTTACATCACCAGAAAAAACAAAACTACGGGGTAATCCTCTCTGGTGCAACATTTGGGTCTTTTTCGTGCTTTTGCAGGCTGTGACATCTTTTGTGAGGGCCATCCAGCTGGGAGGGAAGGGCTACGCTCCAGCTGAGTCCGACCCACTGAGGAAACATGTCAAAGGCCTGTCTGACTTTGTCCAGTTTCTAGACAACCTGGAAGAAATACTGGGGGAGATTCCTGACCCAAGGTACACAATGCAGCTTAATCCAGGCTTCCACTCGCTCCCTGTCTTACTGTTGCTTTTGAGGTAATGCCTCCCTGCTTGTGACAGAATCCGCTGTAAATGCTGGGATGCCGGGGATGTGCTCCATTCAGGGCTAAACTGTAAATTCTTGATGGATTCCAGTTGAGCTTTTAAGTTTAAATCAAATTTTAATTGACGTTGTAAAAGTGTCACAGAGTTGCAATTCAAATTTTAGACAAAGGGAGTAGAAGTGAATGACTTAAAATACAAATTACTCATCTTTTATTTTACAGTATATATTGTTATGTTTTGTAGATATCAAACTACTATTCATTTCAGGAGTAGTTTGACATTTTGGCTCACTTTCTTTTGCAGAACGATAGATGAAGTTCACCACCATTGTCATGTCTGTGGGCTAACTATAAAGCTACAGCCAGGAGACAATTAGCTTAGCTTAGTGTACAAACAGAAGCCAGGGGAAAAGGCTAGCATGGTAGCCTGGTACTGTTCAAAGATTTAAAACTATACCTACAAACACCTCTAAATGATGATAAATTATCACTTCATAAAGAAAAATCTGGCCATTACTCCCAGCTTCTATCTCCTATGCTAAGCTGAGCTAATCAGGTAGTTGCTCTGCATAATAAGTGTACAGACATGAAGGTTAAAAGGGTTATTAAAAAGGTAAACAAGATATATAATCATCACTTTATGGGCTTTAGAAGCAGTGATAGCTGTATTCTTTTAATATTGACGGTTACAGCCTTTCTTTCTTTACTCAGTTGACTCACTCTTCAGTCAGGCATAAATCACTTATTTGTAGTAGCTAATCCTAAGCATGCAAGTACAAGCAACTTTCCATTTCAAATAAAACATCTTTACAAAACCCCATATTTACTTAATTGTAGTCTAATCCTCATATAAACATATTTCAATCCCAGAGAAATCATCTTGAGCAGATTAGGGGAATTCAGAGATTCCAAGAAAAGTTCTACAGTATCTGGCAGTGACGGAGGTCACATTAAATGAAACTTGTGATTTATGACTGAGAGGGATTTTCTTTGAATTGCTTCACTTCTTCCTGCAATTTCAAGTTCAGGTCAAATTCTGTTTCCTCCCTGGTCTGGCTGATTGTCATGAATTGAAATAAAATTCTGAAAGCTGAGCTGAGCTCCTTGCCGCTACTACCGGTAGGAATATTTCCAGCTGCGCGTATCGGCCTGGCAGACACCTGTGCACCGAAATCACCTGTGATCATAAAATCCACCTGTCCCATTGCAGCTTGTTATTTCCTTCAAATCCCTGTAATGACTCCCATCTAAGCTACTCATGATAACACTTGGATTGCTAAAGCATGTTCATCTTTGCTACATCAAAGCCTGTCTCTGTTAAATAACGTGTTCCCTGTTTGGAGCTCTTTCTTTGATGAATTATCATCACTCCACAGATCATTCCCCATACCATTACAGATTATTTTGGATGTCAAAGCATTTGGCACCACAACAGAAGTGGTTATCAGAAATGATTTAGCCGTTCAGTCGTGTGAGGGTTGAGCTTTGAGGTGAAGCTGTTGAAGGCACCCTTTGTAGCGGTCCCAGTAGCGACGTTAGCTCCACTCGAGCGAGCCATAACAACTCATTGTGATGTTTATGTAGTAGTGGATTCGACCCTCGCTGCTCTTCTGAGGGTTTTCAGTTCATGCAGGCTGATGAGACACTGACAAACCGGGCCAACATGTGTCTTTCAACAGGCAGTGCCTTTACTCTCTCAGTGGAGTACTGTATTTCCTCATACAAACACCTTCTACGGAGAGTTCAGGGCCCGTTGCTCGCCGAACATCTGTTTTCCCAAATGATTCTGTTACTGAACCCTGCTCGCTCACATCAGAGCCGGGTCAGGGTTGGACCACCGCCTCTTTACCTTACTGCGATCTCTTCTAGCATGCTTTAGTGCACTTGACTGTTTAGAAACCTACAGAAGTGATATGTTGCTATGATTTTTGGACACGCAGCGCGGACGGTGTGCGAGCATGGCGCGAAAATTCCTGCTCTATAAAGAGGGAAAATCCTGGAGTTTCTCTGCTGACAGTCCATCGGTGAGAGCAGTGACAGTGCCCAGGGTGACTTTAACATGGATTTGGAGCATATTTTCTGCTTCATAACTGTTAACATTGGCAAAGCTGCGTTACAGTGAAATAAAGCTCAACTGGATGTTAACACCGAAACAATTACTCTGAGCCCTTAAAGTCAGTGTCCAATTAATTGAAAGTGACGCTGCAGTATATCTTTTGAAGACATTCAGACGAAGGCCCTGGCTTTTCTGGGTTTTCAGTTTTAGGAGAGAGTTATTCATGTTGGCAAATATTGGCTGAACTCTTGAACACTATTAATTCCATCCAGATGAAAACCTGTGTGTGTCTGTGTCTGTGTTCTGCAGAAGAAAAGAGTTTTTCTTTCCAAAACAAATTCAGGTCGTTTTTTTTTTATGTTCCTCTACCTACAGCTGTCTCAGCAGATGTCAATGTGACTGTCACTGTGTTTGGTTCTCAGTGTATGTGGAGCCAGGCTGGTGACTGCCATCAGGGCAGCGCTGGTGAAGGGACGCAGCAGCGGAGATGTGGTGTACGTCGCTGCCGAGGAGACGACAAAGGAGCTGAAGGAGAGGATCTGCCAGCTACACCAGATCCAGAAACAGACTGCTAATGGAAGCGGGACGGGGATAAGCCCTGCCAGGGTAATGTATAATCTCTGCTCTCCTGCCAGCCGGCTACAGTTTTGGCTTCTCCTGAAGTCCACACATTTACACAAAACCCACTTCATCTTCTTTAACAGTCAGTTTTGTGAGTGCACTGATTGTATTTGTGTTGCCGTTCCTCTCCAGCCAAAGGCTTACGCAGTCAATCATGCCACTGCGTACGGAGGTCGGGACACTGTGAAGGTGCTGATGGCTCTGCTGGATGAAGAAGCGTTGACTCCTCTGTGTCAGAACAAGGCAGACCTGCTGTCTGAGGACCAGCCCGTCCTCAGTGAAGCCGAGGGGACCAGCATCCTCACATTGTTCAGGTTGGCACAAACAGTCCTGCAGTGCAAACTGGGATTTGACTGAAAAATAATTTCTGTTTCTAACAAGGGAGCTTGTGTTTTCATAAGGGTTGTCTGTGTCTGTTGGGTGGATTGCCATGAAGTTTGGTACTCACATTCATGTTCCCCAGATGATGTAATCTGTTTTCTTCTACCACCATGAGGTTGAGATAGTTTTAAGTGAAATGTCTCAACTATCAGATGATTTATGATGAAATTTGGTTCCGACATCCATGTTCCCCTCAGGATGAATTGTAATAACTTTTCGGATCCCCCTAACCTTTATTCTAGCGCCATCTTTAAGTCAAAGTTTTAGTTTGTCCAATACTATCTGTCGACGGGTCTATAATTAATGTAAATGCTTTATTACATCCGAGGATGTAATAAAGCACGTGTGGACATGTGTGGACCGCTAGCAATTTCCTGCCTTCACATGCCCATATATATACACACAAGGAGTTCATCTTCTTATATTGTTTCTTTTGTGGTACGCTGCTACACGTACTACAATGAATGCTGCGTCCAACCAACCAAAAAGGTTCTTTCGTACTTTGGGGAGCACTCTGCAGCAATTACGCACACGATCACGTCCTTCAGGGGTCAAGTAAACACTAGTAAGTTTAAAGTTAATATTTTACTAGATTTGAGCATTGTCACTACCACAGGATTCAGTCTAGAGTGGGAAAGCCCCTAAAACTGCAATTAGACCAGCAAGAGACTCTACAACCCTCCCCTGAAACCATATGGAGGAAAATCCTCCCACACCACTCTGGAACAATTTCTCTGGTCAAACATCTGAAATAAAAATAATAACATAAAAAAAACAGCCAGTGGCTGTGGTCTGGGGGGAACCTACATTATGTCTGAGGTGGATGACATTGAATGGCTGATATCCAGTTTGTTGCAAAAGCCCAATATCAGTTCAGTCTGACGCTAGTGAAAACATCTTTTACATGTTGTGTAAAGCTGCAATAAAGAGAGAACAGAGTTCTTAAGAAGCCATGGGCAGATTTCTTGGTTAGCTTCTAGCTTTACTAATTTATAAACCTCTTGTCTTTGCCTCTCATTGTGGCTCGCCCCTCAGATCCCCTGAAGTGTCTACTGGATGTTCTCCAGAACCTCTACGGAACCGAGTCCAGAGCCGGCTAGACCTGCTCAAACCCAAGGTAACGTGGGCCCCTTCATCCAAGAGCCCCAAATCCAAACCATCAGTTACTTCAAATTGAATCAGATGTACAAACATTGAAAATAATGTCTTTACATCCTGTAATTTCTCCCTGGTATTATATTATTTATTTTCTTAGCTGAAGCGCACATCTTAACTGACTTCCATCGTTCCCGTTTGCACAGCTGTGTTTTAGCTCTTAGTGTTGTTTTGAGGGTGCTGTTTAAATCCATGGCATAAAACGACTTATTCGTGGGGGATTCAAACCATTAACCAATCCTGATGATAAGTTGTGCTATTGTCAGGGCTCAGGTCCATTTGCTTACAGTGCACTATACAACACGCTGTGTATCCGATATTGATACCTCTTCCTTCCATCCTTCCTTCCTGGCTGTGAGCTCAGCTGTTCTGTTTTTACCTCCAGTGTTTTCTGGGTCAGCGTTAAGAGAATCTGTCTCATTATGATTACACAACCTTTGTTGCCATTGAGTTTACTGACTTTACTGTTTGTGTGCTTTTGTTGTTGCAGTTTGCAATTTCATCTCTTTTCGACTCTTGATTTATCGCTCGCAGTTTTCATAATTGTATATTTATTCATGTGCTGTACCGTTAAGTGCTATTTTAAGGTTCTTGTACTTAAGTTTTTCCATTTTATGCTACTTTTCAAACCTATAGCCCGACCGATACTGTAGTTTTTCGGAGCCCCCCAAAAAAAAAACCTACTAAAGTGGAAAGATAAGTAATTTAGTGCCATTACATATGACGAGTTGGTTTTTCAACTGTAAAATGTTGCACTCAGCATGTATCTTTTGTCACTTTATTCTTTTTTTAAAGGGGAATCCCACCAATTTTACACATCAAAGTCTAGTTTACAGGTGTTGAGGAGCACTGCTGCATATGTTCAAAAAGCCATATAACGCCTCCAGAGGGAGCCACACAAAAAAGTGATGTCACTTGAGTCAGAGTCGGTTGGAGCCGAAGAAATCTGAAAATGAAAAAAAGGTGTGGAGTTGGAAAGAAATTAGCTTACAAGAACTCTGTAGCTCCGTAGTTGTCCTCTCTGCTCGAGGCTAGCAGCTCAAGACTACATTAGCCGCTTCTACCATAACACACCTGAATCTCCAGCCAAGTTGTCAGCAGTTTTACCCACAGTGCAACAGCGTTGCAAGATTTTTTTTTTGCTTATGTTGCGTTGCAATCGGCCAATATATATATTTTTTATTATTTTAAACTGCCAAGTATCAACATCAGTACTGGTTTCAAACCCCCAGTATTGGCCAGGCAAGCCAAGCTTAAACCTTTATGATGCTAATCAGTTATAATAATCCAATTATATAATATTGCTCTGAAACAGCTGTTCTGCACCTTTTTTTTTTTTTTAATGAGTACTTGACTACTCTTGATACCTTCATACATGTTGCTGATGATACTTTCCCACTTTTCTTGAGTAAAATTAGGAATGCAGGACTTTAACTTAGTGTTTTTACAGTGTGGTATTGTAACCTGTTACAAGTACTTGTCCACCGCTGTATACACCACCGTTGCTGAGTCACCCCAAAACAGTGACAGGACCAGCTTTAGATTTTAAGGTAGGACCTTTTTAACATGAAGTAGCTCCATTGTGTGAACTCCTTTTTGAACATGTATGCTAAACACATTTTGTGAAATGGCTCCTTTATTTGATTGCGCTAGCAGATGTCATTTTAGCTCCCCACAATCTGGCTGCCTTCCTGTTTGAGTGCGCTGTAATGGTCCCTGGGCAGCTCACCGCTTCCTGAACTCGGTGAGCGGAAGCTTTCTGCATCAATTTCACTTTGAAGATGCCATATCAGTCGCGTAATTCGACTAGCAAGGGAAACTTGAAAGGTTATTGTTTCCTGTTGTCTGCTGAATGACTTTATCCCAGACTTCTCCAGCGGTTTCATCATGCACTGACGTCAACTGGCACACACAGAGATGGACAGATTTAGTTTCTGCTTTTGGGACGTTTCCAAATCTGAGCCACAGATGATCTAAACAGAAAAAAACTTCACTAAAACACCAATTTAGTGTTGCTCCCCTGTGATGTCAGTAATGGTGTCTGTGAAAAGATGCATTTGATTGCATTATAATACTACAGTTATATGCATTTTTATCTCAAGGCTGATTGTATCACGGCCTGATGGTGATGATGGTCACGGTGCACCTGTTCTCACTTTTATCATGTACGTGAGTACACGTATCAAAACATAAAGCCACAGAAATTGTTTGCACCTGCTTTTGGAAGCATTATCAGGAATGTCTCGGTCAGGTGTCTCCAGCATTGGGTCAGGCGGTGCACAGGGGTTTTTTCAGGACAGCCATCTTCAGAGGAATGAGGGCTGTCTGACCACACGGTGCCACGTTGGGCTTCCACCTGTTGTAATTGGATTAGATGTTCTCCGTCAGTCATAGTTTGGCTGTGTTCACTCTTCCATCCCCTCCCATTGTTTCTGGGGAGTCAGATATGTTTTATTAGCATGCAACCAGAGCAGCATACATTTTTAGCTCCATTATTGAAGTGTGCCTCATTCTTATAGTTACTGTTGTTTTAGGTGCTCTTTTAAGAAGTTCTTTTGAAATGCACAAAGGCTTTGATCCCTTTGTGCTTTACGGACCCACCCAGCTTTGCTCGCTGTATTTTTCCCTCAGATTTCTCCTCCCTACTGTGGCCCACTGGCCTGAAGGGTGAAATCCTTGGATTGTGATAATCCCAAGCAGGCGTAGATCAAACAGTGGATGAAAAGCTGTAGATCTGTGTGCCCCAGGGCCAGGATTGTAGTCCGAAAAGGCTTTTTAATGAGGTGCTGTACTACTGTCTTAGACGTGTAATTGTGATAAGATTGAATAAAACTGTTTCCTGTTTAAAGTGGTGTAAAGTTGGACGAATGTATGATTCATAAACCTTTATCAATGACTGAGGCAATCGTCAGGTGGCCTCTAATCGATGTAAAAAGCCACGTGGTCAAACAATACAGGAATGTACTGTATATAGGTTAACTAATTACAGCAGAAAAGATGAGTCTGAAACACTATTAATAAGGCCTGGCTCTTTCTCATTTCTTATCAATGCCAAAGACTGTGTAGCAGTAGTAGGTAAAATGTTGTGATTTGAAGCCTAAAATAATGTTATATAAGCATTTAATAAGTTGTATACCACGATATTGTTCATCAAATTGCTCTGAAAGTGATCCCGACAATATTGTTCGCCCCTGCCTTCTTGTTATAGTTGTGGTAAAAAGATGTATTTATAGTTGTTGTTATAGTTATCATTCTTTGTGTGGGTGGCCCTTTTTTGGCAATCCCCTGTGGGTTTTTTTTTGTTTTGTTCCAAACCTCAAAGTAAAAGCTGGAACCCAATCCATCTACCCGGAGTCATCGATACTAATCATCCACCATGTTACCATATCATATCAGTTGCATTAAAGGGTTTTCCCCCCCTTTTCATTCCAGGCCAAAGAGAGAGTCGTTCGTTCCCAGTTTGCGTGCACATACAAAGATGAAGAACTGCCACTCAACCGTGTACTGGAGTTCCCCAGCACCAGCCAGGTCCCTACCTGTGTGCACCCAGCACCCAAAATCATCCCAGCTGTAGATGAGGATGTGGAGGAGACAACCACAGGTACAGACTCAACCTTCATTTCATCCGATCCTACAGCTACTTTTAATGTGCTCCACTGCATGCGGAGAAAAGCTCAAAATGTCAACACAAGCGGCGCAGCGTTCTCTTTCTGCCGGGGATAGATTTCAGTTTCCTCTGACGCCACACAGCTGGACTGAGGCCCAGGCACACCTTCTCAGCTCCAGCCTTGAACCCTTCACAGTCCCAGCACTGGGACTGGTGCTTACCATCAACCATTAAATGAATCCCCATTCTATAAAACTTGCTCACACCCACATCTGTAGTAAAAACCAAGAAGCACACACACACTCACACAGACTTTTTGCCCATTTCCCCCTCTGTCTTTTGTTCCGTGGGAATTCAGGCTCCGCTCCATCAGGTTACATGACAAATGTTAAATTTCAGCTTCATAGAATAAACACACACAGCCTGCTTCAACTAGCAGCTAACGTCAGCAATTTCGTCACAACATACTCCCCTTTGTTTTTTTGTTTTTTTTTTCTACCAGCTTGTCACACTTGCTTTTGCTTTGTTTCAATCTTTCCAGCCAAGCCTCCCTCTGAATGTCAAAATAAGGAGCAGAGCGACGTGCGGCGGGGGGCTGCTATTGGACAAAGAAGTGGAAATGCCCAAAACAGAGCTGCGGGCCCGGGCAATAGAAAGAAAACTAGCATTCAGATGCAGAACAAAGGCAACAAGAGGAAGCAGGTGGATTCTGACCAACATGGAGGATCAGAGAATGAGCCTCCACAGAAGAAGGCGCCCACTGGTGCCTCACTCAAAATGCCTGGCAAGACTGTGAGCAAGGCCCCGGGTAAGAAGAAGCTGATAGCTGGTCAAGGAAAGCTAACCAGCTTCTTCAGAGTCTAATGATGATGATCATGATGGTATAGTGGCGTTCATACAAAGCAGCTGAGTGTAAGCTGCAACCAGACTGCAACAGAACTTTTTTTCTGACTGATTTGAAGCAATAGCTCAATATTTTGGGCAAATACACCCATTTGCTTACTTGCTGTGAGTTAGATGAGAAGATCAATGCCACTCTTTATACACTAAGTATGAAACTTGCAGGCGATTAGCTTATTTTAGCATAGAGACTGGAAGCAGACCCAGGATTCCCAGTCTTTATGCCAAACTAAGCTGATGACCCTGGTAAAGTTATCTTCATATGTAGTGTACACAAGAGTGGTATCAATCTTCTCACATTTAACGCAGTGTATTTGCCCGAAATATTATATCCTGAACTATTAATTTAATTAATAAGTTTATAAAATGTCAAGATGGTGGATGAAAACTACAAAATCCTGACCTCTGAGAAGCGTTAACCAGCAAATGTTTGGCATCTTGGCGTTAAAAGTTACATAAACTTGCTCATCAACATTTTTTGCTTAAGCAATTAATTCACACCAATTTACCCATTCAGCTGTGTGGAAAATGTGGCTGCAATGTGAATAGTTGACTTTGATAGCAGATCATTGGGAGTCTGGATTTTTCAAGACGAATGTATTTAATCACTAGTTGTATAGTTTATCTATTTAACCTGTAAAATTCCACAGTGAAATTAACTCTGTAAATATGATGCACACTTTTCCTTTTAAATAAACTTTTATTTTATATTTTTCTGCACTCATTTTTCTGCACTCAAGGAAATGCATTTCAGTATAACACATAAAGAAGATATTTTTACAGCACATTCAAGGGAGGACGGCAGCACGGGGGGGAACCTTTATACTTCCCAGCAGGGTCGGTACACTCTTCCTATCATACACCGCAGCACTAGAAGGAGACAAAAAGAACATTTGCATTAGTAAACATAAATGTTTAGAAAGTACAGTAACTGTTAAAAGCAGAGATAAAAGTATAAAAAGTTGTTAAAATATCAGGAAAACTCATCTCTGATCCAATATTCACAGGAAATAATTGATCCAAATTACTCATTTTGCACAAACCTGCAGTTATTGCGTTTGCTATTTGGGTTCATTCTTCAGTTTATCAGTTGGTCTGTACGGTTATTGTTATTCACTGAATATAATATGAATGTCCATAAATCACTTCTGTGATCCACCAAATGATAGAACAATGGGTCCCTTAAGGAAAAAGTTTGGGAACCACTACTGTATGCTGATATCATACAGTAGTGGTTCCCAAACTTTAGTGGTCTGGTATATTTTACTCAACGTTTATTTTAGCATCAATACATAAACATGTGTTTCCAGATACTTACTGTCAAGGTCGGTGTTTCTGCGATCAATTTTCAAACTCTGCTCAGCGGGAGTGTGGCTCGAGCTTCGGTCTGTGAGCAGAGGAAGGCTCCGGGTGAAGATCGGGTTCAGTCCACGAATACTGTGTCCTTTGAGCCTCATGTCCTGAAAACACAGTATTGATCAGTGATTACATGTGACACCACGAGACCACACACACATTTCCATACTGCAGGAAATCTGAACTCTGGATAGTTGCAGCAAATTTGCAACAGATTTCAATAGATTATCTTTTTTCCCTTCCAGCACAGGTGTTGGATCTGTCTTTACCAGCTGATCCAACCCCAAATGGAAGAAATGTGTTTCCCCATTTTTTTACTACATCACAGTGGCCCGTTTTCTTCCACTGCCCTGGTTCACCCAGATGGCTTTGTTCTCTCCATCATGGCTGCCTGTTCCCCATTACCGCAGAGATAACCACCATGTTCATGACACACAGGAGACGCAGCCGCCAGATAAACTCTTTACACATCGCAGCCAAACGTTTGAGGGAACACAGATATATCATCATTCCTCCCACTGTGATTCCTATAAATCTTTATAGGCTTGTGATCATTTGACCTTTTCAGCTAATAGTATTTCCCGGTTTTCCAGCGCTGCCGTAAAAGATTTTCATAGATGTGTATGAAATATTGACTTAACAGTAGACACGAGGACGGTGACCAATTGAAAAGGGTCAAATGTTCAGACACAGGATGGACATAATGTGCTCTTTGTTGATGTTGAACTATGGTTTGCTGCGGTTGTTTAAAGAAAGAAATCTCATACAATGAATGGTTATGATGCATGACTGTCATTGGCAGAGTTCAATGACTGCAAACAGAGACTAGCCAAATGCGTTCATTTGGGATAAATTAACTGAGAGTAATCCAAAAGGCTGCTAACTTTGGATTGGATGAATTTGTTGTTGGGCTAACAACTTCAAAGGGTTGGTTCACCCAAATAACAACAAGAAAATTGGCAACCTCTCCATCCATAACCCAGTGTCCTGGGCACGCTGGGCAATAAACAGCTGCCAACAGTTTTCACAGGGACTATTTCTTTGGTAGGAAGCAGTTCAAATGGAAACTGTTATATATCTTTATACACTGTAACGCACATTGTTTTTGTGAAAAACACAACGCAGTTTTTACCAGGTTGGTATTTCCCAACCTGGGGGGCAGGACCTCCACTGGGGGCCGCCAAAGCTTCATGGGGAGGTTGCGAGGCCTTATTGATTTTAAGTTGTGTAACAAATCTAAATTAAAATATATACAAAGTAGGTCTTTATCTCAGCATTTGGTCATGGTAAATGGTAAATTAAATTGTCCAATAGAACAATGGCCAAGCACCAGGGACAAAAAAAACACCATCAATCAAGTCTGTATGATTGTTAAAAATGATTTACAAAATCAATCATACAGACAGAAAATCTTATAAAAATTTCTCTAAACAAGAAATAATCTGCTTCTTGCCATTACCGAGTTCATTATTTGAGTTAATTGTACTGTTTTGAATATAATAAATAAGTATCCATAAAATATGTCACTTAGGGGTCGTTAGTTTACTAAATGAACAAGGTTGGGGAACCACTGATCTACATGAACAAACAAGACCATTAGAAAGAAGATTGGCTATTTCTATATAGTTATTCTTAATTCCTGCCACCGGGTCAAATTCCCCTTAACAATCAATGAAACAAGGCGGTGGAAACACCACAAGGACCGCAGCAATCAACACAAATGAAAGTTCCTGCTTCCTCTTGTTGCCTTTGCAATGCTTTGACCTCAGTGATAAAGTGGTAACAATTTAAGATTAAATATCTGAACACTTCATGATTTCTGGCATGAATTAAGATTAGTGTTTGTCCTGTTTTCATAATTTTAGGGACTTAAAAATCTGAGAATCTCATTTTTGTCTGTGTCATGTGTGGCCACATGTTAGTTATATGTAAGTTATATTTAAATTCTTGCCATTTGAAATCACATATTTTTAAAACTGATATATGAAAATGATAAATTGTTCAGCTCTAGTCTATGTTTAAAAAGTTTTTAGCTTTATAATAAGTCGCCCTTCATAAAGTGTTCATAAGTTGTATGTAATGGCATTATAATTGTTAATAAATCATTTATTAATGCTTATAAATTGGTTATAAGCCATAAGTAAGAAAAACATCTGGCTCACCATGTTGTGAAAAGGATACCTGATGAACTAAAGGAAACCCAACCATTTTCCTTATTAATGGCTTAACTGATCTATAAAGCAATAGTAAGTGATTTATTAACCATAAATACAGTTATTAGTTACCCTTTAAACAGCTTTAAAAAAAAGTCTTAAACAATTGCAACGTGACACTTACAGAGATGATGATGATTTTAGGGTTCCCATCTTCTTCGCTGTTGTCGTCCATCACGCGGCTTCGTCTGTACACAGATGGAACCAGAGCGGGTTCAGTCATGGGCTCGGTACCTAATATTAAACCCAGACCTTCTTGTTCTGGTACACTGTCTTCTGTTTGACTTGCAGGCATGGCCACAGTGACCAAGTGGCTGCTCAGCTCAGAGAACAGCACTAGAGTATACAGGACAGAGTAGACGGAAATCATGGTTTCTACAGTATGCAGTTCTACAGTCGAGCTTCTCTCGCCTAACAACTGTTGTGACTGTGACTGTGACTCAGCCGTCTTATATATTCAGGGAGGTTGCTTACAACTTAAGACTGTTAAATGTAAAAGCATTGTGTCATATCTTAAAGGTGGAAGGTTACAGGAAGTTTAAAGGTCACAGCGAATGAGCTGTAATTCCATTAATAGATGTTCCTTCCTAAAAGAAAAAGATTAATAGCTTTATTTTGTCTGTTTAGAGATGTGTTGAATTCAAATGGATGAAGAGGTGAAATGTGGAGGGCTGTAATTCCCACCACATTACAGAGTGGTGTCAAGAAGGCTCACAGGAGGTCAAAGGGCAGGAATGAATTGTGTGTAGTTTCCTTCAAAATCCACATGCTGAAATGAACCCAGCAGGTAACAGGACAAAGACCGACATGGAGTGGTAATACTGAGTCATTTTCTTTGAATGGCATCAGTGGCTGCACATGGCTGAGAAAAATCCCATGATGGACCATCCACAGAGGTCAATAACAGGTATGACAACCTCCAAAGTGGAGCCACTGGTGAGACTAATGACGTTGTAGAATTAGTAGTATTTCCAGTTCCCTCGCCTCAAAATCAGTGTTTGTTTTTAATGGTTTTTGGTTAGATGCCTGAAATACGGTCTGCGGTTAACAAGCTTTTCATGTTTTGTTCCCAATTGTGAATTTCGAAGCTAACAAGAAGTTGTTGGAAACGGAAAGGTCCAGTCTACAGGATTTAGTGGCATCTAGCAGTGAAGTTGCAGATGTCAACCAACTGAAAACGACTCGCGTCTGTATTTTGACGACCTGGGAATAAGAACGACTCTGAAGTGTGTAGGAGAAACTAGGGTGGCAGTGAAACTCATAAGAAGGCTGTCTCTAGAGCCAGTTCTTGGTTTGTCCGTTTTGGGCTACTGTAGAAACAATGCGGACTTCATTGACTCACAGAGTCTGTAGATAAAAGCAGCTCATTCTAAGGTAACAAAAACATAACAATTCCTATATTCATGAGATTATACACTGATGAAAACAGTTATGAATATTATATTCCATTTCTTCCAATAGATTCTCCTAAATGTAACAAACTGGACCTTTTAATACGTAAGGACAGCAGGAGAGCCCCGTTTTGCTGCAGGTAGTGCAAAGGGCTCACACCTGAACTCACCCTGAACCAAACTCCTCCAGACCTGCTCTTCACAACAGATATTCATCAGTCACTCATTCAAATGGCAGCATTTCTTTTCTATATATATGTTTTTGGGCTTTTTGCCTTTATTGGACAGGACAGCTGATTGACAAGTAGGGTAAGGAGAGAGAGGGGACGACACGCAGCAAAGGGCCACAGGTTGGCCACTGCAACAAGGACTTAGCCTCTGTACGTGGGGCACCAGCTCCACCACGTGAGATATAGGCCGCCCCCTGTCTTGGAAGCATTTGATCGACAAGCCTCTGCACCAAAGTGGCGATCATAAAAAGCCGGAGGCAAGGAAAAACCAAAGGGCCTTCATGTTGACTTAGCTCCTTGCAGGCTTCTTCTCAGCTCAAAAGGCTTACCTTATTAACATCACAGGAGCCGTAGCACAGAGGATGGAGAACCAGGACATGAATAATAGCTATTGAACTCAGCTGAAGTGATTTTACTTGGAGCGGTCAGCCTTTATTTTGTAAGTATTATTGTTGGAGGGCGAGGACTTCTACTGAAGGACTGAACTTGTCCACAGGGGCACAGCCGTTCCAGCAGAAGCACAACTGAACTTGTGAGCTTCATGCTCTGTTGTTGTAACCTTTCTCGCTCTTTCTCTCTTTCTGATAATCTCTCCCTCCCTTTTCCCATATTTCTCCCGAGATAGGCTGTACTGTATGGACAGGAGACACACTGCAAATCAATGCAAGTACACCTGATCCAAAGCCTCTGGGCTCTTTCGGCTTCCTTGGCCCTCACTGGGAAGATTCAGCGAACTCTAAACTGTGGTGAAAGTCTTTATCTTGTAACTGTGATTTTTCCCTGGTCTGAATTTCTAAGAAATCATTACCATAATTCTCTAACAAAGAGCATTAGCAATAAAGCCAAGAGTCAAATAATTTTATGAGGACCAGATGTGATTCGGTGGGTATCCATGAACATTATTTACTAAATTTTTATGTTTCCACAACACAGCTCGTCAAATCTTTAACCAATGCCAGTAAAGTTTATTCAACTACTGACTGTGCTGTGGCTGATTTACAGTGGGTCCTGTTTGTAAGCAGCCATAATTGTGACCAGATTCGATTCGGCCTCGTGCGTGGTTTAAATTTTGAACTCCAGGAAGCTGCGGAGTAGTTTTTTCATCAGCTCTGTCAGTTGCTTGCATCACCTGTCAGTTGCCGGTGCTGTATTTCAATCACACCGCCTACAGCTTTGTGCATAAAGAGACCTCAGAAGTCTGGGCCCTATGACATCAGTAGCAGCATTGTTTTATAATCCTCCGGGGGCCAACACATTATTTCCTTGTCCTGTATTAACACGCTGCCTTTCATCGCCGACACTCGTCTTCTAATAGAAAATATAAAGGAAAGAAAAAACAAACACTGTCGCAGCAGAGGGGGAACAGCTCCGGTTCCAGGGAAATGTGATGCACTGATGCTCCAATGCGTGATGTTTGATATCTTGTAAGTGTTTGTGCTGCTAGACAGTTTAGTTGTGCCAGAGGCCGGCGTGCTGCATTCAGCAGAGATGCGGGTGCAAAAAAAGGGGAGGGGGGTGCATTTTGGGCAGGATTTTTTTGTTGCCCAGAGAACAGACCATGGTTTCCTGGAACAATGCAGCTGATGAGAGTCTCTCCAAGGAAAATAAGTCTCTGACATCATGGGTTCTTAAAGCACACAGCTGAGCCAACACTCTCTCCTGCTATAATCAAGCCTCAGTGAATTTCCACTGTCGACTGAAATTGAGAAAGAGGGAGAATCTCCTCCAATGGTTTAGACACTTTTTTTTCTTTACACGTGCTTTAATGTAGCTGCTAACATTCCCGTTGTAGCGAGAGCCTTACACTGCACTTGTTGGACTCTTTTACATTTGGCCTTGGCTCACGATTACAATAAAATGTGACACAAGGCTACTTGTAAATTTGTCATGATCAACTCATCACTAGCCAAGACTGGATGCTACCCTCAGGATGTGAGAATATTTGGGATTAGAGACAACAAATGCTGAGTTGACAACAGCAGGAGCAAAAAGTTAAACCCAGCAAAGTGAAATCCTGTGTGTCCTATTGGAAAAAAAAATGAATGGTTGAAGACTGATGAAGCCTTACAACCACTTTTCCTGTAAAACAACCAATAGAATAAGTAGTAAAATTGGTGAGTGTAGTAAAACAGACCACAAGGTCATTCAAAAGACAATTGTGTGCTTAAGATGAGGAGTTGAAGAGTGTGGAGAGATTGTGTTTCAGGGCTCAGTCCAAAATCTGTGTCCTTAGATGCACTGGATCCTGAGTGCACGCAGATCAATGGGAACGGATTGTGTTCTTTCCAGAACCATCCTGGTTCTTGAGGTTATTCAAACATCTTTGTGTTGCACTACTTGGGTCACCATGTAATCTGAAATTAGCACAAATAAGGGGATAAACAGAGCATTTTAAAGACACCATGACGTTTATATTTTACAATAATTACAACTGGATGATACTGTATATCTGTATTCACTTTGATAATTGGCTTATTTGTTATGGCTTGGTCACTGCCCAGGCCTCTCTGCAAACAATTTCTCTCTGATTTATTTGAACTCTAAATCTTGCAAGCTTGCAGCCTGCAATTGGGCCATTAGGGTGAGATAATTGATTCTGTATTAGTCATAGAGACGGATGAAATAACATCCAGGATGGCCGGGATGACCGGGACCTCGCCAACCTTCCCTGCTGCTCCACATTTTGATCTCCGCCGTCTGCTGAGCGCCGGCCAGAGAGCCAATTTATCAGGGTTTGATTGTTGTCCCATATACATCCATTTAAAAAGTGCTGACAGTGAGTGAGCGAGAGCTCGCTGCTGTCACTGCAAGCATCCTCCAAAGAGCTGAACATGCAGCTCTGGCCTCAGGGAGCACCACGCCCCGCTCTGTTTACTTTGGCAGACCCTGCCACCTCTTAGGAAGTATCACTTCAGCACACACAGTATGCTCAGTTTCATACTGCACGATGCACAAAGCCTCAGCTTGAGTTACGGCTTCATCTACAGCCGAAATGCCTTAAAAGATTTGTGCGTCTGCTTTGTAATTATCTGTTGTTTATGTGTCTGAATCCACAGGGTTCCTCATAAAAGCCATATAGAGTTTACCAGTGTGATGTTGCGTAATAGAGGGAGTGATGCCTTTACAGGATGATGTTTCCCCTTAGGTTTTATAAGTGTATGTGCATGCTGCATAAAGAAACTCTCCAGCCATTTCGGTGATGTTGACAAGTGGTTTATTCAGCAGGAATGGTGAACAATTTGTCAGTATTTTTTTCTACAGAAGGCAATCGAGCACCATAAATAACAGCGCTGTAATCAAACAGTTTCTTGGACAGTGAGCTTCAGGAAATGACATTTTCTCATTAAACACCTCAGAGTCATGAATGGCTCTCTAACTCCCACATTTGAGGCTTTATTGATTATTTCACACAAATGACAGACATTTTTTGAATGATTCACATGATTTGAAGTCACTTGCTGTAGCTTTCTTTATCGCTGCTCCAAATATACCAGATACACTGAAGGAGTTTAGTCTGGCTCACTTTACTATCTATTACACAAGCTGTATTTCAGGTACCAGAGACAGTGTGTGAAGGGTGTATTGTAGCTGCAGTGCAGTTCAGACAAGGATGATATCAATTGATATTTAATGATCTGGGTTTAGTTCATGACATAATAATGCTTAGTGAGGCTTTCTTCTCATTAAAAAGTCTTTGGTTTGCACTGTATATATGAAGATCTGGGAGGACAGGAGTTGTTCTCCAACCAGCTTCTTTTTCATTTCAGCCGCCAGGTCGACTGAGATGAGAATTTGTAAAGAATAGACACCAAAGTACATATGCAAATTCCCATTTTAAAACCTTGATCGTTACAGATAAAAACACACTTAAATTAATCATTGAAAATAAGCTTTAAATCAGAGAGCTGCTAACAAATGTTTTAGTCGAAATAAATTAAACTCCTGGCTTATTCTTAAAGCGAGACTATGCAACTTTTAAAAGGGAATAATACAATCTTTCTCTCGCAAATGAAAATTTGAATTCATTCCCAACAAAACGCACCCTTGCTCTATTCAATTCACTCAGGGGTTTTATCACTACAGCCGGTAGCTTAATGCAGGCTAATGTTAGCAAACTCAGAAGGAACAGTTCGAGATCTAGGGAAATAAGTTCATTTTGCATTTTTACCAAAAGTTAGACGAGAATATTGATAATGCTCTCATATTTGTACGCTAAATATCGTGCTACAGCCAGGAGCCAGTTAGATTAGCCTAGCATAAAGACTGGAAACAGGATGAAACTGCTATCCTTGGCTCTGTCCGAAGGATAAAAAAGTCTGTATACAAGCACCTCTAGACCTCACATATTAACACACATCTAGTTCAGTTTTTTTTTTTTTAAAGATAAAAGATGTAAAAACGATGCAATATGGTTTTATGCCCCTTATTAATGGTAATTTGTGAGCTTTAGAGGTGCTGGTAGGAGGATTTTGTTAACTTCGGACAGAGCCAGGACAGGTGATTCCTCTTGTTCCTACTTTTAATGCTAAGCTAAGCTAACTGGCTGCTTCCTGCTTGCTTTATATTTAACAAAAGGATAAGAAGGGGTTATGAAAGTGAAGAGGTGTATTTCCCCAAAATCTAAACTATTCATTTAAGCTGGATGCTGTGTGATATTAGTAATAGTAACTTTGCTGACATTATGGCTCTTTTCTACATTTTAGCATGTCACAGATATACAGATAAACATAACGGTGTCTTTAAAGCATCTGACTCAAGAGAATCTTGGGAAATGAAGGCAAATTTAATATGCCATTATCCTGTAATTACCACTTGTAGCCACAGTGGCCGCTGTTCAGCAAAGGTTACGTAGTCTCGCGTTAAGTGTTTTTAATAATACCTTGGCTTCCAGTGAAGTGCATGTACACACACATCTCAGGACAGACAAAAGCACACCATGAATTTTAACAATCTCAATACAATTGGAAGAATCACAGTTCACAGTACTTTTGTCAAGTTATTTGGCATAAGGGATCTATATTGAGAAAATAATTCAAAAACAGTAGAAAAAATAGCATTTTGCCTTCTTGGGACCACAACATTGTATTTTCTTTTTCTTTTCTTTTTTTTTTATCTCCATGCATTCACAGATTTCACACAGATACATTTACTCGCTTACACAACTACCTTATTGAAACAGCTTACAAATAAAAACACTATTAAAATGGTGGCCACAAGGCTGTGCAAAAGGGAAGACCTCCAATGTAAGCCCTGCCATCTGTCTGTCTTAGCCATCTCTTGCAAGTAACAAACTACAAAATAGCACCATTATACAGTGGATAGGATTCTTAATACAGTTTTGTTATATGAAACCATCATGTACAATGAATGATAGTAATGCATAGGTTAACATAAATGGGAATACTGTTTGATTATACACAGGCAGAGGAGGCAGAGCCAGAGATGAGACGTTTTGGGTGGTTTGTGAGATAAAATGACATGTAAATCCAAATGGAGGCTTGAACAAACAGCCATGACTTTCAGTCCTCATGCAAGGACTTCTCAGAACTGTTTGTGTGTGCTTAACCCTTGCTCACAGTTACACAACTCTCATTTACACTGTGGGTGCATTGTCTGCGTGTTTGTGTACTGTTATATGTGTGCCGTATCTGCAAGGTGGGCTTGTCATTTTACTTTGTAATATTTACCAAATCATGTAACCTGCGCGTTTCTTCGGTGGACTTTGCGATGGATGCTGTGGATTTTTCTTGTACTCTCGCCATGATGGCAGGATATGCAGTCCAAGTGACAAATTAAGTAGCAAAGTTCTCGGCCTCCCTAAACTAACAAAATATAACAAGCCAAGATTGATCAATCACTAAACGTCCCATCTATTGTTAGAGCCTCCGTCTTTTGCTTTAAACGTCGGGGTTGACAGATTTGGGAACATGTTACTTCTTCAAGAGAATAAGAAAAATGTTTGACTAGCTGATTCTGGTGGGTCTCTTAGAGAGGCGCTTGTTGATTTGCGACTCAACTTTCATAACCTTGAACGCAGGCCTCCACTCAGACTCAAATGTTGATCGCCGGTGCCTGGATTGTTGACAAAAATCTGATCTGGCAACGGTGGTGACATGTGAAAAGGATGCAGACGACAAACATTTTGCCCGATTGTCGCTATTTGACTTATTCCACTGACTTATGCCAAATGCACTTTGAATCCACTGAATGACCCATTTCTGACAACCAAACAAGCACCATGCAAAGACTGTCCAAAAGACTCTAATTCAATTTAGCTTCTGGTAAATCTGTTTCTCTGTTTTTTTAAAACACGCAGAAGCACAATCTTGTTTTTGTAGTACTTACTGTTCCTTAAAATCCCCTTTAATGGTGCTTGATCTGTTGTTATAGAAGTGTTTGGATTGTAGACTCAGTCCTCATATTCTCAACACTTCCTGAGGCTTAGGAGGGATTTGGATTGGACTCAAACCTTCAAGGGACTCCACTTAGAAAGAACGCTGCCTTCAGTCAGTGAGAAGTAGGGATTTGACTTGGGCTCAAGGTAAAATAACTACAACAATGTTTTAAAGTCTGATAATGAACCATCTGGTCTTTGTCCTTTAAAGCAAACCTTGTTTTCACTTATTAAAAATATCCTCAATAATGCATGGTGCATAAAAACAAACTCTGAAGGTAAGATAAACAGATTTTAACTGGGGTAGTAACTGTTATATGTGACCGGTGACAAAGTATTCTGTCTTACCAAAAGAGTGAATGAACCCACTCTCTCAGAGTAAAAAGGATTTACCTCCGCAAAGTTCAAGGAACAGGGTGGACCACTCATTCTCAAACACAGCCTGCCGCTCTCTGATTGGCTGCTGCCCAGATCCGTCCCCACCTTTCCTGGAGCCAGGGGATGCTGCAGCTCACACATGGAGGTATAATAAGCTCTTGTTCGTGTCTCAGCAGCTAAACTAGTCTGTTACATTGCATTAACAAAGAATTCCTCCCGATATGGAATGGTGCAGTGTATAAAATAATCACGAGATCCCTCATCAAACCCTTAAACACGACTTAGCTCTCAGGTTTCAATCATTTTGAAGAGCTTTTCAGACCATTGTTAGCCTCCTCTCTGTTTTGTTTTACAGTGAACCATTCCACAGGGGTACCAGGTAAGGCCACTCCCTTCTCTCTTCCCAAGTCGCTGGGCATTTGTCCATTCGCTCGTTCCCTACATTCGGTAATTCCTGCCCCCCGTGTTGCCTCGACTTGAGTTTTTCTGATGCACTTCCTGCAACAAAAGAGAAACACACTTTAGGTTAATAGCTGAGATACAGGGGATACAGGATAAAGGGAGCAACCGAGCTGTAGGATAGATTTAAGTCCAAAATCTGTATCTTCATTTGGATGGTGGAAATAAAACTTAGTCGTGGTGGTAATCACTCTGTTAAGGTCAAACGGAAATTTAGAAATCTATCCTTGGTATTTTTTTTACTTGTGTAATTATTAGAATTATTTTATTATTAGAATTAGAAATTTAGAATTCAAATTTTAGTTTTACAATTCACAAATTAAGCCACTGCACACGTAGTTACATTGCTTCATCTCCGGACCTTGCATGTGTCAGTCTTTTATGGTGAGACGCGAGAATTTTAGCACATAATGTACAGTAGCAGAGTGGAGGTTCTGCCTGGGGAGTGGGAGTGCCACTGGGTCTACCACAAAAACCACTTAGTTCCTTCTCTTGCTAATGGTTTTCTTTTTTGAGAGAAGGGCAAAAAGCACACGGTCAAATCTTAAAAGGATCACACTCTCCTGCAGGTTGGCAACTCGAGGATGAAAAAGAGTCTGTATTTAGATCTCACGCTTTCTTTCTTTGGCCAGGAGATTAAGATTTCAGAACCGAGATTGTTGACACGAATCTCTCATTTTAAAATAAATGTTCTACTTCTGAAACTTGAGAATGTCAGTGTAGATTTGGTTTATAGAGGTTTATATGGCATAATAAAATGAGATGGCATGCATACCTTGAAGGATGAATGACTATGTCCAGGTAAAGGTCTCTGTGGGAGGAAAACAAAGCCACTTAAATTGGATGTATTAATCGATCTTGCTATACAGTACAGTAAGTTGCTTGCAAACTTGAACCTACTGACCTCTTAATGTAACTGTACAACAATTTGGATAATGTGCTTAATGAGATGAGAAGTTTGAGACCACTCTCTGTACATTGAATATGGAGCCGGTTAGCTTAGCTTAGCATAAAGACTGGAACAAGGTGGAAACACTAGCAACAGAAAGTGCTCAGGATTTTTTTGCATTTTTTTAATCAGTGAGCTTTAGCTAGCCTGGCTTTGCCCTAAGGCAACAAAATTTATCTACCAGCACCCTAAAGCTCACTAATTAACACGCTAAATCTTGTCTGTTTAATACGTCTAGAAAACTAAATGCAAAAATTACAATTTGTGGTTTATGCGCAAGATTATTTCTTGGCTGGGCAGAGCTAGGCTAGTTGATTCCTGTGTATCCATCTGCTTGCTTTAATTTCATACTGAATAAACAGTTATGAGGGTATCGGTGGTATCAATCTTCTCTTGGCAAGAAAGCAAATAAGCATATTTTCCAAAATGTTTAACAATTTTTTTAGAATTGTCAAGATATTATGTACATGCTCTGCAAAAGCTACCAAAACATCAATCCTATTCTCTTTTTTACTTCTACATTTCCTGATAATTGATTTTTTTTTTTTAAGAGTGTATCTGTTTGGTGCTGTGCTCACCTTCTTGTTTTTTGTCTTGTCTGGCTGCTGTGCTGTCCTACGCTCTGTGCCCTTGTCCACTTTGTGCCCTGCGGTACTAACCTTAGGTGCTCTTGGCATGTCTGTGTGGCGCTGTGCACGCACAGAGCGAGCAGCCTTGCCAGTCTTGGCAGGTGCACAGTACATCTCCAGGCGCCGCAGCTCACAGCTTTGGAAGCAGCACTCGTCCACAATGCCACGTGACCGCCGTGCATTGGGGCCATAGCCTGTAGGTTTACCTGTTTGAGAAGAACAGCAGGAGCAGTAAGATAACTGAGGAAACGTGAGAAGTTTTGGCAGCAACATACTGCTTTTTTTTTGTAGCCTCTCCAAAACCAAAAACACAAGAGCAGAAGTGTAAGGAATGGGTTTAGCAGTGTTTAAGCCGCAAACGCCAGCATGCCCAGCAAACTAGCCTACATTTTTCAGTAGAAATCCAGCGTTACCATGGTAGCACAGTTTATTGCTGTAGTGAAAATACATACATTAAACCATAAATATCACCTCCAACTTGTATGTGTGCTTCCTTGTATGTAATTTTTTATTCTTTTTATTCTAAAATGTACCGAGAATTTTGAATGGTAAATCTGCCTTCATCATTGTAAACTGCAAATGTGCAGCGCATTAACAGAAAGCTTGACAGGCGTTTAGCAATCAATTCAGTCAATTTAGCTTCTATAAATCTTTTCCTCTGCAGTGCTTTATATCTGTTCGCAGAGTTAATCAAACTAATTGTGGCTAGAGGCTAGATACTATGCTAGTAATAAAAGCGGTGATAATGGCCATGTCATGGGTCTGATTCCTCTGCTATATGAACAGCCTTAATGACATGGATTTCTTCCGTGTAAAATTTACAGTGTATCACGTTGCACACTATGGACCCTTTTTGGCAGCTGCTTCGCTGTAAAAAGGGGGGCGCAGTCACCTAAACGTTGAGAATATCCCGGTCAGCCATTTTGGCCCAGGTATCTTTTACACAGATGCCCGTCCAGCGAGGCCAAACCACAAGCCCTCTGGGCCCTATCAACCTGCAGGAACAGCCAGGCAGGCTTTGAGGCCGCACCTCTGTTGGCTGTGCCCCACTGTTCATTCACATTTTCATTTGGCAGAAGGAGTCTCTATGGTAGAACATGTATGCTGAAGACGGCGCAGCTTTTACGCCAAGGAACGGCCCTAAGTTCAAAGCCAGTGGAGGTGAGGTGCAAATTGAGTTGTAGTCTATATTATATCACTGAGAAATTGGGTAAAACATTATTTAAAGGTGTGACACTCAGATTTTTCAACTCGATGATCACATCGAGTTACCGTGACGCCAGTCCTCACTTTATTTTTCAACTCCCTTACCCCCCAAAACCCACCCTCTTTTGGTGGCCTTTAGAAAAACTCTGACTCTCCATTTACAATTCCCCGCTCACCTTGAGCAATATAGCCCGATGGGCTTTTCCCTGTTACCAAATAAAATAATAATAATTTAATATGGCATTTACAAGGAGGAAATGCCTTTCCCTCTCAGAGTTAATAGCTCTTGGCTCAGAAGCCTGCCAGTGCTGACAAAGTGCATTAACTTCTGCTCTGTGTCTGCCTTGTCCTGACAATGTTGTTTTGGACTGAGAGCAGCTTTCATTCAGAAACAGAAGCATCTTTCTCTGTGGACCCCCAGACACGAAGCAGAGGGGAAAATAATGGAGGTGTGAATGAGAGGGAGGAGAAAGTGGAGAGGGAGGAGAAAGTGGGGAGGGAGGGGAACAAAAACAATCGGGGGAACATGACAAACACACAACCACACACCTAAACACATCAAAAAAAAAGCAACAACACAAAAAAAACACTCAAAACCCCCACACAGCAACAAAAAGCCATCAACAAAACAAAAAACACCCAACCCAACACAATCAAAAAAAAAAACAAAACAAAACAACAAAAAAACCACAAACACACAAACATAAAACAAACAAAAACAAACACACAACACAAACAAAAAACAAAAAAAAACAACAACAACCAACACAAAAAAAAAAAAAACCAAAACCAAACACCCCCCAAAAACCCCCCCACACACCCCAAAAAAAAACTAACAAAACGAACCCACACAACAGCACCCAATCCCCCCTCCCAAAAAAAGCACCACAACCAACCACACCAACAACCACCACCAACACCAAACACAACCCTCACCAAACCAACAAACCCCAAATCAAACATAAACACACCACCAACCAAACACAAAAACAACACACTAAACCACCAAACCACCACACCCACCCCATCCCCAAAAACTCAAAACAACACTCCAAAACACCCCACAACAAAAAAAAATCATAACCAAAAAAAAAACAAAAAACCTCCTACAAATAATCCCCACAAAACAAAAAAACAACTAACAACTACAAAACCACCAAAACCACACAACACACATCAACCCACCAACAAAAAAAAAAAACCCCAAACACACAAAAAAAACAAAAACAAACCAAACCACCACACACAAACACAAAAAACACAACAAAACAACACAAGAAAAAAAAAAAACATACCAAACCAAAAACAAAAAAACAAAAACACCAACAAACAAAAAACAAACACAACACATCCAAAAAAAACAAAGGAAGAGGACAACACAAAAAAGCTGAGAGTGTAACGGAGGTATGAGAACAACACCAGGTAATATAGGGAAAGGCAATATATTACTAATTTAACAGTAGCACACTGATGCTCACCACAATAAACACATGTACACACCTGACACAACACACTCCTATTCTACGAACAGTTAAACCGAACGGACTACTATACACAGAATCTCAATAGCCAAAATGGAAAGAGTTACACTCAAACATTCATGTCGTAATAGACATTGACATTGACAAATTAGCCAATTTTGTATTCATTATAAACAATGCAAAAAACACTCTGTACATTGACAGTCTAAAACACTTCATATTATACAAGTGTTTTTGAAGAATTATTTTAAAGTTATACGTCAAAATTCCACTCATCTAGAAAAAACTACAGAACACAAATCGCGCATAACTCCTCCCCTCCGTGGTCGTGTCATCAGTGTGGACCCTAGCCTTGCTGCCTATAACTGTAACACCTGAATGTAAGACATTATAACGAATAAAGAAAAAGAGAAAAATCCCAATGACATAGAAGTTCCTGGCTTAAGAAATACCCTACCATTATATAAAGGCTGCACTGGACAACACAAATAACAAGAAGAGAAGCCAAATGACATACAGAAACCTGCTATGCTCATGTTTTCATATCCACCACACTACCCAAAAACCTCTTAACCAAAAAATTAAACACATCCCTATTATTGAAATAAGCTTATGCAACACACCTCGCTGACAAAAACAGCTGGAAAGGAGAAGAAAAATCAAAAGATAGGACACCAGGTAAAACAAAATGAAATAATCAATGTAACGAGACTAATCAGCTCGGGTATACAAAAACAACCAAGGTCTGGAAAAAAACAGAATAAAAATAAACTCAATCACAAGGTCTAAAAGCAATTGGAAGGTATTTAACAAATATGCTAATCAACTTCATCACATAGCCATAAACATGCCAGTCCACAATCCACAACTATAAACAAAGAGTTGTATAACTCCTATGATATATCTGATTGTTCAAAACAGCAATAAGAGATAAAACACCATTCATCGATGCCAAAGGCCAAAACACCATTAATCCAACGGAACTCGTCTAGAGATGTGACATCCTAGAAGAAAAAATGGATGAGCAAACGACAATCACGCAATGTAGAATGAAAGGATAACAAAGAATTAGAAGCCGTGCACGCACGCTACTCCCGCACACTTATGACACACAGAAAAAACACACGCAAAAAATCAAACACAAACAACCACCACGAAGAGACAAAAATCACATTGATCTCAAAATAAAACTATGTGCAAAGCTAAAACCAAAAAATACTAAAATGATATGCACATTCCATACAAACCAATAAAAAAATTACCATAAGAGAGACTTCGATATATAGCCAACAGTAACGACTCCATTAAATTAAAAAAATACCTCCACACGAAAAAATCCTATCACGCTCACCTTGACACCCTACACCTCCAAACAGCATTAATAACACGGCTTCTCCCTTAAGGAGAAACGGCACTCTCCTTGCCAAAAACCACCGACCGAACGTAACCACAACGCGTCCATGCACAAAACCGAACAAACTAAACATAGAAACTTCTAAAAGCCTCTGCCCCTGCTGTAATAATCCCCTCTTTAATCTGTAATGACATATAGCAAATCCGAGATCTTCAAAATCACTCCACACACCCATACGCTTCAACTATACACTATCATATCATGATGTAAATACATATACACATCAACCTTCAACACAGTTCTGAACCCACATTCCCCACCAAAAAAGATCAAGTGCAAATATCAGAGAAAAAAATTTAATCAAGGAATATACGGAAGATGAATTGAACTAAATAAGATAAAGCGCACCCAACACAAACAGCTCCACCACAATATAAAGGATTTAGACACCTGGAACAAAACAACACATAAATAACCCTATTATAAGGAACAAACTACACACACTCAAATCACCGATACCAAAAGTCAATACAAAGCATTATATGTGAGCCAGAGTACTCTAAAATAAGGTACTATAGCAAAATTGTAGAGAAGTGTAGTTTGTGCAAACAATAACACTTGCCAAAAGCGACATGCAAAAGGAACTTCTCTACACCTTTGGAACCCTTTAGCCCAAATCAGCACCACCCCCAACCGGTGACAGTCGTTCCATCTTCTGTCTTAACTGATGGCAAGATTGAACATATCCATTACCATCCGTATAGAAACATCAGCAGCCCTTACCGGATAGACCTGCAACCATATTGTATTGTGGCAAAAGTTGATCCAAGTAAACATTTTTTGCTGGACAACCTTGTGTTTTTAGCCAGAGTCTCACATGAGGAAATTAATGAGAGGCTGTATTTATGCTGCAGAAAGGTCTTGAAATCGTGGAGTTTGATGTTATAAAGAACAAGATTTTTTCCCCGATAACTCTCAGTCATTTTTGGAATTCACAACTGTCACTTCACGTGAATACTACTCACA
>NW_023339652.1:4007681-4020475 GCF_004916995.1 Morone saxatilis | reverse complement strand
TGGGGGTAATAGGGAGGCTTTTATGTTCAGGTACAATGATGCTAAAAATACCCTGTGCACCTGCATTATTTAGGGAACAGAAGAACTGGATTTACCCAGATCTCAGACTGCCAAAATGGAAGAGTTAAATCAAATATGTCGATGACATTGACATTGACATTGACATTTGTATTCATTTAAAATGCAAATGTATTGACAGTTAAACCTTTTTCTCAGTGTTTTTGAGAATTATTTTGTTTTAGTCCCTTCAGTCATCTGAAAAACAAAGCCAAATGGATTATTCCCCTGTGGTGTGTATCAGTGGGACTAGCATTGGCTGCTATATTAACACCTGATGTCAAGACATTTAGAAAGAGAGAAATATGACATTGAGGCCTGGCTAGAGATTATATAATGGCTGCTGAAAGCCAAAAGAGGGGAAGTGCCTCGATGCTTGGCCTGTTTTTCAATCCCTCCCAATAAACCCTTACAAATTAACATCCGCTATTATTCTGAAAATAGCTTGCAACCCTGCTGCACAAACAGCTGGAAGGGAGAGAAAAATCAGCTGGCACCGGTTGTAACATGTAGGATAATCAGCTCGGGCAGGTTGGGGAAAAACACGCATATAATAATCAGGTCTAAAAGCTTTGGAAGGTTTTAAATGCTTCAATTCCATGGATAACTGCCGTAATCCCTCATAAACAAAGAGTTGTTTTCTATGATTGTTGTTAAACAAATAAGGGTAAACAACCATTTGTGCCAGTGCTTCCAGCCTTACGGCCCTGTTTGAGATGGACTCTGGATGGATGATGCAGGGATCACGCATGTAGATGAAGGTCAGATTAGAAAGCGTGTCAGCGTTTCCGCCATTGAAACGAGGCAGAGAGCAGTCATGTCTCTTTTATGTGGTAAATATAAATGTTCTGCACATTTACAATAATACATAAGGATTCGATGGCCACAGACGCTCATTAATTTAAAAGAATACTCCACCGAAAATCTTTTGAGTATTGAATACTCAACGCTTAAAGGGTTTTTCGGAAAGGTTCATAGCTTCTTTGCAGAGGACGTAAACGTGTCATGGCGTACATAGAAACTTCTAAAAGCTTGCCTGCTGTAATAATCCCCTTCTTTATCTGTATGTTGAATGTTTCAAACACTCCACAACATAGTTAAATTCACTACTTATGTGCTATTACATCTTCACAGTTCTGACACTTCACCCAAAGTAGTGCATTCAGAGATTTATCGGTAGAGTGTTGATAATTTAAGCTACTGAACACTCACATTAAAGGGTCTTGAGACTGGAAACACTAATACTTTAAAGGAAAATCCACATCAAAGTCCGTAAAAAAAGTTGTACAAAGCCTTTTGTGGCCAGAGTACTCTCAAGGGCTTGCATTGTAGGAGTGTGTTGTGATGAAATACATTGCAGGAATGCCAAAGGATTTTACAACTTTGGAAATTTAGCATGGTGACAGTCGTTCCATCTTCTGTCTTAACGATTGCAAGATTGAATTATCCAATTCATGTTAGAAATCAGCAGCTTACCGGATGATGCCATATTGTATTGTGGCAAAAGTTGATCCAAGTAAACATTTTTTGCTGGACAACCTTGTGTTTTTAGCCAGAGTTCTCACAGAGGAAATTAATGAGGAGGCTGTATTTATGCTGCAGAAGTGGTTTGAGAAATTTCTGTGGATGTTTTTGACATGTTATAAAAGAACAAGATTTTTTTCCCCGTAACTCTCAGTCATTTTTGGAATAAACTGTATCTTCTGTGAATCTACTCCAGTCCAATTCAATTCGGTTCCTCCACGAACAGGCTACAAACATTTCAGAAGCACCTCTCAAGTGCTTGATACTATAAAGAGTATTCATTTAAGTGATTTACGTTGGTTGTCAATCAGCCAGCATCCTTCTTAACAGAAAACTATGCAGTAGAACTAAGTGTCTTCAACCTGTCAAATTGGTTTATATGAAGTATTTCATCTGATGCCATCGAACATCTTTGGTTTGTTGTTTGACAGCCTCAGCACAAATAATGTGCATTCCTCTAAGGATCAGCAACAGGGAGAGAGATGGCTAGATTCCCCCATTCCAGAGTGGCACAGAAAGCCTCTGAGTTTTACAGCTTGGTCATGGTCAATAAAAACCAGTGGATTCTTGGAGCCTGTGCACTGCTCTTCCTGCAAAGTGTCAGGCAGTTTACGGCTGGGCAGGGACTATAAGAGCTGCTAAAGTACTGGAAACTATCTCTTTATCACTGGTACCACAAAGAGTTTATGGCAAGAATGAAGTGTTCTGCACCATGACATTAGAATCTTATCCAAATGCACTGACACTTGAATTAAATGTGGTTCATGGCGTTATCAGTATAGATCAAAATTGAGTCATTGAGGGTAGATTTAGTAGTATAAGACATCATTTAGAAATTACAAGCAAGATCCCAGGGCTATTTTTAAAGCTTATGAAACAAATAGATAGGAAGATGTTAAGAAATGTGTTCTTTATGAGTTCTTTAATGCATATTATATTCCATTTCTGCCAATACATCCTACTAAATGTGGACCACACTGGACCTTTCATTTAGGTTAATCTTTTACTTGTGTGCAATTTGGGAATGCAAATGTTCTTATTGACAGGTATGTAGGATGAAAGACTAATGACTGTGAAGAACCTGCACACTGTTGATCACATCTACTGACTTTATAACAACGTATCAGTACAGAATTTTCACCTGATGAAGGTAAAATCGAAGGTTTGGGGTTAATTGAATGAATGCTAGTGATCAACTCTGCAGGATTCTTTGGTTTGTAGACTACCTAGGGTGAAGCAGGTCCAGGATTTCAATTATGAATCTTGGTGATCTGCGCTAATGCAACCAGATATATCCTCGTTTTTCTTTGTAGAGGACCTACATTATGTGATTGGATTAAACTGATGAAGGGTTTCAAAGGTAAAGTACTCTTTAGTCCCAGAGTGTCCTCAAATCCCTCGTCTCCACTTTTACTAATGTACAGATCTAAATCTGGAGGACGCCTGCCTGTCCTTTTCATGAGATGCCTCTTTGTTCCGCTGAGCAGTTATTCACAGAAGGGTCAGAGATTTGTAGTTCAGGTCTTAATGGGAAAACGACACCTTTTCGCAGTGATGGAGAACACACAGGAGGTCTTTCTTCAGATCTCAGTGCCTTCCGCTGTGTGTTCAGGTCCAGTGTAAAACTAGGGAGGGACGGGAGGGGGGGTGTCCTGATCATCCTGTAATCCTCATAATCCCTTGCTGCTGAGGGACAAGGCCTAGCTATGTGTGTGTTTGAGTGTGTGCATATGTGCGTGCATGCATGTGATGTGCTGTATGCACATTCTACCTCTTTCTCCAGCTCCAGTAGCTTTGAATAAAATTGACAGGGACAAACACCGAAGAGGAAGTCTCATCAATCGCTGCTAAAAGCAATTTCCCCTTCTTTCCCCCCTTCAATTCACATGCCATTAGTACAAGCCAGAACACCTAAAAAAAATTTACCACGTTTTTATATTTGGCTGCTCTTTTTTATTAGAACTGCGTGTACTTACAATTAGCTCTTGGCTAAAAGTGATGGATTATTCCATCTTGTCGTAATTCAAGAGAGTTTGCGCATCATTCATTTAGCAGAAAGCAGCATTAACATTATATATCTCACACTCACTCTAGAATAAGTGTGAATATTTTAACATGAGCTGATAAAATATGAAGTGACTTAGGACAGGGAACCACTTAGCACTCACACTTTAGCCAAAAAACTCCCATAACAGATCTGATTCATGGAATGAACATCGCAGTGAAATCACCCCACGGTCCTGCCTGCTAAAGCATTACAAAGACAACTGAGGATTTCTAGGTCAGGCTAATAATTGGAAAAACTGACTACAGTTATGGATTTTTTTTCTGTTTCACAGACCGCAGTTTGTTTCATTACCTAAAAAAAAGAATTTCCACCAACTAGTATTTAGCATTTCTGTCAGGGTAGGAAATCTGTAGTCTTAAAATGCAAGTGTGCACTTTACTAGTGACATGCGTAAGGTGGATTGGCAAAAGCACTCTTAGCACAGAAAGCCCACTGTCATTGCAACACTGTCTCTGGACACATTATCAATCAGAGGGCTGCCAAGTTCAACACGGCCAGACTGGAGGGGAAGAGTTCAGGGAAAGGAGCACGCCTCCTTTGGCCAAGCTGTTACGCTGCCGGGTCCTATAGACGACAGAACCCAAATGGATTCTCCAGATATTTTACTCAAACAGCCACTGGTACATGTGGCGATCGAAAGAGGGGAGAAGGAAAAGGAATGACAGTGAGAATATGAGAGAGCGAGAGAAACAGAGGAAGACAGGGAGCAGCATATTTTCCAAGGCTCAGCACCCTGCTGCTCAAACATCATCGTCTTTTCAGAAAAAGGATGGAGTGTTTGTGAAATACACCTCTTTTTTAACACAGGAAAATGTGGCATTGATAGATGGACGCTGTGCAGTTCAGTGACTGCATAGTGTAAGGTAATGCGGGAAAGACAAATACATTCCCTATACCACAAAAAGGTCTGTTCCTGCTTAAGTGTATCTTGCATGAGGATTCATGAGTTACATTGGCCTCTATTCAACATTTTCTCATGAGATGAATATGGACAGTAGTGCTATGCTTCTATAGCCTGTGAGAAACATTTACAAACCTGTAGTAAAACTATCAGTAGCCAACACTTTGTCACATTCTCACATCATCCAATCCCTGGACACCCTCATACCCCTGTTAAAATCTTTAACATCTCATCAACTTCAAGCTACGGCTGCAGACACTTCTTGGGACTATTTGACAAACCTTCATACTGAAATATAAATAATCAGTGAGCTTAATTTTGAAGACGAAAATTGCAATCACAATCTAAGAGAATGCCCAAGTCTTGTTGGTGCTGAAGATTTGGTCCTTGCATCACATACTGTAGATGCTAAATATGATGCATGATTTACTGAAAAGCGTCTTTGATCATGTAGTCCATGATCTTCCACTGTCTCTCGGCCTAAATGAAGACAACATGATCATTTACACAAGAAAAGTCCTGCAGCAGAGGGAATCCAAAGACCAAAAAGTCTTAACTGGCAGAAAACTGGCAATCGAGCAGGCTGTCATGACCACTTCACAGCATGTCGGTGTTGCCAGCGGCATCTGGACGAACAAGACTCGCAGCTTTGCAGCAGCTTGGTGGCTCTCCAACAACTCTCTGGCAAGCACCGTACAAAGGGCCCGATGCAGAGAATGATGTTGACTGGTCCTGGAAAAGCTGCATGCAGGGGTGGAGGAATGTGGCAGCGGGATGGTGGGGAGCAGCAGCAAGGTGCATTGTGACACTATTGCCAGACAGAACATTGATGTTGGATGATTCTGCAAAAAACCTCAGATTACGTTGAATGACGTTTTGATCTGTGCCACAGTTTTTAAAAGTATTTCTACAATGTCCATACATGGCAACAACAGAAATGTAAGTGTATGGTTTAGGTTAGGTATCTGAAGCGCTTGATTAAATGCATGGTTAGGGGTAGGTTTTAGGGCTAGGGTTAAGGGTTAGACTAAGTATTAGAGTGTGACTGGACAGGAACCCATTCACATCTTTACTGTTTGTCTAGCTACACAGGCTACAGGAACCATTTTCTCGTGTGCCACAAATCATCCAATTTGAACCGATTTCTTAGCCCTACTAAGCTGTGCATGGACAATATGGGAGCACAAAAGCAATGGACGGAGAGGTCTGTCATTCCAACACAGTATCCATAGGAACACAGCCACAGTCTTTTCTTACCTTGAACCACACAGATATTTCTGAAAGCAAGAATTAATTAATTGTAGAATTGTCCCGTGTCAACGTTCTTGTCTGGCAATAGTGTTGGATGGTCAGAGCCATCGCTATCATAGCACACATGCTTTAAGTGCACAAAGTCGGTGCACATATTTAGCTCTCTCTTAAAAAGATGCTATTGCAAAAAGTTCTACCTAGCACAACGGGTCATTGATTTGGTTGAAGCTTCAGCTCGTGCAAATTCATCACTTTTCAGGAGTAACAAGTGTTGATATATGGGAGGGCAGTTAAAAGTTCAATTTATAATTGTTGCTTCAAACACCAGCACATATTTGCTGTTAGAAAAGGTTCTCATGGAGTGAAAAACCTACAAAATGTGAGCTAAGATAACTAAGCCAGCAGTATTTTCATCATTATTATATTATATATCAGGGATGACAAAGTTGGTTGGTCAGTCTTTGGTCCAAACTGAAATATTGAATGGATTACCATCTAATTTTGTACATTCATGTTCCCCAGAAGATGAAACCTAGGAATTTTTCTCTGAAAACATGGTGGTATGTTTTCTGTAAAATGTCTTGATAACTAATGTATGGATCTCAATTAAATTTGCCCCTCAGGATTAATTTTAATAACCCATAAGCTCAAATGTTCAAACTCTTTGGCGAACATTACCTTCTGAACATCAGCATGTTAGCGTTTAGCATTTAGTTCAAATCAACACTCTGTACAATACAATACAGTCTCATAGAGCTGCTTGCATGGCTGTAGACTAATTTCTCATTATCTTACCAATAAAATGGACTTATGTACATGTTTTATGGGTCAGAATTGGGTTACTATACACCGGCCACTATTATTCCCCTGCTGCACTGAGGTTGGGATTCAAAGACTGGCCCCCTCTTGGCCCCTAATCTTCCATCAGTCACCAAGTTCTCAAGAAGGTGTATCTACCACTTGAGGTTCAGGTTGAGGTGAAAGCAATCAATTACAAGAAAATAGAACCACTGCAAATGCACTATAGATGCTGCTGATTTCCCACAGAAATCTTATATCTTCTTTTCTTTTTGAAATTGGCAGCTGACAAAGTCTACCTCATGTGGAAAATGTTTCATAACTTTGGGGCCGAACCAAACCATTAATAATGGATTGTTATGTCAAAACTGCACAGGAATAAGAGGGACAATCAATTATTATAAAAAAAATTTAAAAAGACTTCTGGGGAGATACGAAGCTCCTCCAGGACATTCAGTGAAAATTGGCTTAATTGATGGAAGTCATCCAAAGACATATGAATAATGAGGTTATAAAGCTCAGCTCTGTGGTGTTTAAGCCAGTTATACTGTTAATGTGCAGTCACACTGTTTGTCTCTGACAGAAAGATCAGGATACATGTCCTGAGTAACATTGGTTGCCGGTGGAACATTGCACCTAACCTCGGTAGCTCCATATATCCTGTGCTGTTCTGGGCTGGGTTGTACCCATAATGGAAAAATTGGAGATTTAAATCCTGGATTCTTGGTGGAGGGTTTTCTTTGGGTCGCTTTCCCTTCTCTGGTGGAAAAAAGAAAAAACTTCACTGCAACATTTAGTTTCTACCACTCCTCTTCCTTAGAGATAGTCAGCCAAATTCCACTTAAAGCCCTATGCCCATGGGCAGGACTGCGATCTGCCACCAACAATTCAGTTACATATCATTATTCCATATTAAATTTGCTTGTTCAAAATCTGGGCTCCTGTCCATCACCGGGAGCATTCAAACACATGTGCAGGCATGAATGTGAACTTAAAGAGAAGATGTAACAGTGAGAGAGGCATGAATGAAGTAGGAAAGGGAACATTAATGCAGTGAAAGTCAAGACAAGATGTCAAACTGGCTGCTTTTTTATTTATGAGCTCGCTGGAGGTGGAGAGCTCTGGGACAGATACAGCCAACCTTTATGAATAAATAAAAAGGTGCACTTACTGAAATAAAAGCCTCTCTCTCCACACACAAACTGCAGCGTGTCGACCAGCTCCGCCCCGCACAGGGTCTCTGGTCCCGCCCCTGTTGCCGTCGGAGTCAGGGTGAGGACGCACAGCAGTAGTGAGAGGGTGTGGCTACAGGAGATACAGCACATCGCACTCTGCAGAGAGAGAGAGAGAGAGAGAGAGAGAGAGAGATTTAACATTTTCACTGCTGTTTAAAGACAGAGCATCATCAGAGAAAGGGTTTTATTTAAGCATTAATTTAAGCAAGGAAAGTCACTTTTAAAGTCTCATATTACACTGTTGGCCGTTAAGCAGCAGTGTTGTGACAGTTGGTGGCTCAGTGCCTTGCTCAGTGGCACGTCAGTGGTGGCAACCCTAACCATTTTCCCACATAAGATTGAAACTAGTGAGCTGAAGGCTTGTTTTCCCTAACTTCCAGGCTTTCACTCTGCTAAAAATAAGGAAATACAAAAGAAAGAGAAAGTGGCCGTGGCCACAGATGGTAGCTTTACAGGGATTTGGAGATGTGGAGGAAAATGTATTAAATCCAAACGTCCACTTGGTGCCAGAGTCAAACAGTCAAACAGTCAAACAGGAGGCTGACCAGCTCTGATGCTCCGGAGCGCCTGTGCGCAACGGAGCAGAGCGCGTCCAAATTGAAAACACACGTTTCTCCTTATCATCAAGCTACCTAGCCCCTGTTAGTTAAGTTAATAACAACCCATATTAACAAATGACATTTCAAAAAAATCTATCATTAATAACCACTTGGTCATGAGGTGTCAGCATTCCCCCTGTACCAAAAACACAGCTCCGCGCATTATTACGCACACTACTGAACTAAAAGTGCTTCAAAATTCACAAAAGCAGAATAAGAGATGCAAAAAGCGCCAGGGATCTTTCCGATCCAAACTGTGAGATGGAAAACGGCTCTCCCGCCAAACCCAGCCGAGGAAGCTGAGTGGGCCAAATATACATAATAAAAAGAATAAACACAGGACACTATCCATCTACATCACAATCCCAACCGCACGGTCCCGACGCCCATACGTATTTCATGTTAAGCTCCCATCTCTCTTAACCCCGCAGCCCCAGGTTAGATATTTAGCACTTAATAATGCAGACTCAGCAGTAATTACTTTGAAAGTTGCAGAGCTGCATTAGGACTTTCTGGTGAAAAAGAGCGCAGGGCGCACAGAAGCGCTGAGGATGAAAACCCATTCATCCGATCAGTGAAACTCATGCACGATTCATGTCAAAAGAAAACAAAAGTCAGTTAAAGCAGAAGAGGGACAATCTCTTGTTATCTGTTGAGAAAAAAAACATCAGCAAGATGCAGGACAGTTGCTCACTAACTGAATAAAAAAGGATTAAAATCAGAATAAATCCACATTTATCATGCATTTAAAAGCAGCAAAATATAAATAAGCGATGCAAAATGTCTTTTATTTTTTCAATTTAAACTAGGTAAGGATGCTCTGTGCAAAGCAAGTGAAGGTGATAATCTATAGTGTCAAAGGAAATCAGGTAAGTTACCTTGAAGACATCACATAAATGCCACTGAAAGGAAAGAGCGCTAGACATCCCCACGGGTCTCCGCAAGACAAAGCCCGGCGAAAATGAACTTGTTTGAAGTCATTAAAAACGGGGAGAAAGAGGATGAGATGCGGGCAATGTCACATCTCAATATTCCGACTTTGTTCCATTGCGCAGGCTCGTTTTGGAGAAGTGAGATTTAGCGAACAGGAGACGGATTTAGAGAGAAAATCCCTCACATTTATCTACATTACACAGACATTTTCAACAGGAAACAGCTGGGGCAGCATTTGCCTCCTACTCGTCCTAAGTTATTCATTAAGGATTTTGGGCACATATTCAAATAACGTCATTTCTCTTTTTTTCTCAGAACGGGATTGAATTTTGATCTCTCTAAGACTTGGTTAGTAGTTCAGATCAAGATAGAAAAAAGCGCTGCTGCCCCACCAGCAGCAGCTCACACTCACACAACATACTATTATATGCCCTGAAAGCTCATGAAGGAGAAGTTAAAGACAAGCTGCATATGATACGACTGTTGGTTGTTGTGCGTAATTTGGCACCGCGTAACTCCCTAGCCCTTCTATCCGAGGTCTGATTTGGTTAACGCTAAAATAAATCATTAAAAAAAACACATTTCCACTCAGTCACCAGTGTGCCACTAACTTGAACACATAATAAAAACAGAATGAAAAAGCAAAATACATGTGAACTAGAGGGAATATGGAAAAATGTGACATTTTTATTGCAATACAGAGCAAATATCAGCCAGAGATCACCAGAAAGCCTCATTTGAAGTCCTGTTCCCTCTAAACTGTGTGCTTCTGTGCAGGATTTGCTGCTTTTCTGCACTTTTTCACTGTAATGTCTTGTCAGAAATAAATCATTGCTCTGGTTTCTGTATTGAAATTGTCAGTCAGTACATGCACACACACACATTTCATTAGCGACTGAGGAGAAACAAAGTTGGAAAAACAAAAAAAAACCCAGTTATTTCATTTGATCAGCCACCTCCTTGGAGCAAACTACAGAGCCGGATGCTTTACTACAGACACTTGTGCAGAGCCACCCTCATTATGTTAAAGCAAGGGCCCCAGTGTTCCCACCATGTCACAGAAAAAATAACCCAGCAATGACAGACCACAGCTTCACACAAGACAAGGGCTTAAACAGGGTGGTTTTCAGCAGGGACGGGATATCAACACTGATCCAATCACTAAACAAGAGATCAGTGCTGCGACCCAATCACAAAACAGGACACCAGCATGTATCCCAGCATGCTCGGCCAGTGTGTGCAAGTGCATCACCAGCAAGGTCGGACCCAAAGGGGACCGAGGCGGCTAAAGACACGCAACAGTTAGGGTTGTTGTGGGGTAAAGTGGGTCAAAATATTAGCACGATCAAATGTCCCCACATGACACAGACACTGAATCAGCTATAGAGACAACTATATATAGCATGAGGGTACGTCGCAGGGTAAATGTAAAAATGTAAATGTGTATGTAAAAGTTAAACGTTTATTTTTCTGATTTTTGTCAAACTTCTTTGTTGTAACATACTGGATTGTTTCGTAATAATGATTCAAATGAAATGATTTAAGAAGGGAAATATGCTCTGTGTGAACTTCTCACAGCTCACAGTCGTATGAAACCTATGACTAACGAAGCTTTTTAAGTAGACATTGCAGCGTTTTACACAGGCAGAAGCCAAAAATGTTGAAAAACTTGAGCACAATACAAATGTATTTTATTTATGTCTGCCAAACACAATTAGTTTATTTTTAAATGTCCTATTAAGGGACGTCTCACAAAGTCATATGCAGCCTGACGAAGAGTCGCAGGTGGGCAGTTGAAGAGTCATTAGCCAAAATCTTCGAGAACCACTGAGCTAAAGGAGCAATTAGTTGAACAACAGAAAAGTTGTAATCCTTAGGTGACACCGGTGGTTACCGTGGTAACAGCAAGTGTGGATTAATACTACAGCAAACACTCACTGATCAACGACTTTGTCAGAGGTATAGCTGGTGTTTACAGTGCAGCCAAACAAATAAAGATGTTCATCAGTAATAATTACTACAGCAATCTGATTTCATGCTACACACGGAGCATGTTGTTTTCTACACAACCGCAGTTTGTTACCTGGATGTGGATGTACACGTGTGCCTCGTTTTCCTTGTAATCTGCATCTAGTGCAGGAATGGCGGACCCCACCACTACGACTAAAACTACCATATAAAGAGATAAATACTGAATGTAACCACATTGAATGGCTATTGCAGAATCACGATGACCATAAATAGTATGCAAAATTAGGTTTGATTTCTGCAACAGTTCTTTCACCAAAAATACCCAAAAATTGATTAGCACCATCCTCTCAAAGGTGACTTAGTCTTTTGTGACAGTGAATGGAATGGTTTTTAAACTGTGGATTGAATTTGGCCGTTCTACTTTACACTTGAGTTTATTAGCCAGTAAAGCAATTTGTCAAGCACAAGACAATTGATTGGGAACTGTTAAGTAATTGGTCAATAGTTTCTGAAGCGTTTTCTTTGTCATGTTATGATTCGATGATTTTTTTGGACTGCTGGTCGGACAAAATAATGTCTTCCGGGAATGGAAGACAGTATTTTGCACTATGGGAAAATAAATGAAATAATAATGAATATTTTATGTTTTTTTACTATTTCTTAACATTTTATCGATCATTAATCTAGAAAATAATCGTCAGATTGATCGATAATGAAAATAATAGCAGTTGCAGCCCTGCTTTACACCATCACATTTACACAAAATGCACGTTTGCAGACCGTCTGTGTTTTAAATAACATATGCATTCAAAATCTTTATCAAACTTGCACATGCAGGTCAATGACGTTAATCTGTGACCTGACTTATCTCCCTCTCAGGATGGCTGCTCGGAGGCGAGATGTACACCGAGCAGGGTCTCTGTTTGCCTCCCCTGGCAGATTGCGTCACTGTCAGAAGCTGCTGATACAACGTGGAATATGATGATGATGCTCCTCTGATTAGAGAGACAAAGCTGCTTTCAGACCAGAGGATGACCTTGTTAGCATCAGCTCAGGGACGTGGTCGGTCACTGATGCCCGTAAGCCTCTCTGTCAGTAGCTGATCTTAGATGTGAAATTATCTCATCTTTCACTGCCCCTTGACGTAAAAAAAACCCCCTCACCCCATAATCCAGTATGTAAATGCTTCATCACAGACCTTCCTGTTATCACTGTAGCTGTGGTCTGGCAGTATTGATGATGGGCTTATGTTGTACATCTGCTGATGCAGTAGGAGGAAGAAGAAGAAGGGGGTGGGTTGACCTTCCCTTGTTCACCGTCTCTAATGCCCATGGCTCTGAAGTGTCTTGGTGCCAGGTTTCTCTCCCCCTTCCTCACTCTGACTCTCTTTTCTCTTCGGTTGCAAGACTTTTGAACTCCCCCCCACCCACCCCCTCTTCTTCCACCACCACCTCTTC
>NW_023339652.1:3997926-4007581 GCF_004916995.1 Morone saxatilis | reverse complement strand
ACCACCTCTTCTTCCACCACCACCACCACCACCACCACCACCTCCCCCTCTAAACCCCCCTGCAGCCTTGTCTACGGAGACGTCCGCCCCAGTGAACTCATTGACCAGGGAAAGGCTTGTTTTCACTCCCTTCTGGTGTAGGAAGGAGAAAGTGTTCACTGTAAAAAATGTCCATCTTTGCAAGTCATTTTGATCAGGAGTGAGTTTTAAAATCACACATTTTCTTTTAAAGAAGTGCTTAAAAATAATGCCGTCAGGATAGTTTACGTAGTTTGACAATGCATTTCCACTTTTTAAAGGATCTTTTCTTGAAATTAGTGTAATTTTACTGATAATAGGTGAGCAATCTGCCTTGTTAAAAGAGAGCTATACTCACAAAAGAAAACTTATGCAACAAATCTGGCAACAAGCGGAGTTATTTCACCCAATTTGGAAGAAGTTGTTAACAAAAAGCAATGCAAAGAGACTTGCAAAGACAGACACTTTTTGCAGTGTTAACAGCATCCCGTCTGGTCTCTCCTGCCAAACAAATGTCCGAGTCAGAGGGATACACAGATACAGACAGCGGTGCAGAATGCAAATGAATGTGAGTGGATAAAAGTGAGAGGACGGAGGAAGAATTAGAGTGGATAAATAAAAAAAAACGAGATAAAGCTCTTCGCTTTTGAAAAATCTGCGTGAACAGCGCGGAGGCGAGGGAGGATGGAGGGCTGCGTGTGTGGGGATTGCAGGGCTGGTACCCAAGATGGGAGGGAATGTGTGAGGCTGGGGATATGTCTGGGCACACACACAGGTTCACATGAGGACACACACACATGCAAGTGCACGCACATACACACACTTGATTAGGAGAGCAATCCTTCTCTATTCTCTTGATTAGTCTGAGGGGTTTTCCAGCTCAATGGGTTCTCTGTGTTATATTTCCTCCTTTATCAATTGACTAAAACAAAAAAGCTTTGCAAAAACAATGAAAGAAGGGTATCTATTGCAAGTGATTGTAGGGGTAATTTGTGATGTGAATTACTTTCCCAAGCTTGGTGGTTAAACAGGGTGTGGTGTGGAGTTTGTGTGGCACTGTTGTACACGCATTCAGAGCAGATATTGTTATCAAAGCCCTCTGCTGTGCCATACACTTCATATGGAAGAAATAAAGGTGCGTCATGGAGCAAAAGCAAGAAATGGGGCGCTTGTTTTGATACGCTATGTTTCCGTAGTAACTCGCAGGGGTCACAGTATTTTGGCAAAAAGGCCAGGAAATTCCGTGGTGCCTGCTGATGATCAAAACCTACTTTTTCAAAAAATATCGCTGGGACAGTTTAACTGTTTATGATCGCTGAACATGCTGGAGGTGGAAGGATTTTCATCAAATTGTGTGTTATCACATCAGTTTCTTAGGAAACTAAACTTGGAAGGTGCACCCTGAGTTTAGTGGTGATGAAAACAATAGAGCCACATTCTCAGTGTGGAGTCCAGCTGCAGAGGCACTGGTTGTTATTTACTGTGTGTTTCCCTGTTACCAGTTTATTCAGCTAATGTGATTGTGCCTTGTTCTGGGTAGCTGGCCGTACAACAGGTAGGTACACAAAAAGGGGCTTTATTTTAGGCTAAAGTGCTTATACATTCAAGTCTAAACAAAGCTGATTCCAGTAAACAGCATAGTTACCAGTGTGTATGATTCAGTGGCTTCCAGCAGTGAATACAGCTCGCCTTCCAAGTGTTGTAGAAAAAATACAGCGGCCATGACGCTCACAACAAACCCAAAAGGCCCTATCTAGAGCCTGTGTTTGGTTTGTCCTTTCTGGGCAACTGTAGAAACATGGCAGAGTCCATAGAAGAAGATCTGCTTCCTCTGTAGATAAAAACAGCTCCATCTAAGATAATAAAAACATGGTTCTCATTATATACCAATGAAAACCTACCTATGAATATTATCTTCTGTTTCTGCCAATAGATCCTCCTAAATGTTACACACTGGACCTTTAAAGCTACACAATATTTTTGTATAGACAATGGATGAAATGACCTTGACCCACAGAGAAACTCACTGTACACTACCTGCTCACCACCAAGCCACAAAGTTAGCACCTAGCTTGTGAACATAGCATTAAGTGAGCATTTTGAGAGAGATATTTCCCTCAACAGTTGATGGATACCAAACACAGAGCTAAAAGAGAGTAAATATTGGACCATTGATCAGTTGGCCAGAAATACAGCTCCAAATGAATGCTAATGCTGCTCTGCAGCTGCTGGATGTGTAAATAAGCAACTATTTATTAAGAAGTATCAACTTATAAAGCAATGATTATTAATATGTGAATGTTACTGCAGCTATAACCAGCACTTTGATAGGTGCTGAGAATAGACAGACTGGACCATACAGTAAATGAGCCTTAAAACCGAAACGAGCTAAAAGTCTTGGGTGATAATTCTCTATAGACCCCTTAGAGCAAGTCAATGGCTACTTCTGATCACTTGTTATAAGTTACGGCCTTTGTAGTTCTACGAAAGAGTGTTTTTCCTTTTCAGATTGTTTCATTCAAAGGATTTTTAAAGGCCTAACATCACCAGTATTTCAAAAGATTTTGTGCTACAGAAATATAATTTTCTTCCTTATGTCTCTAATCATCTTGTGACCCTCTCAGATGGTCGGGACTCACAGCCGCAGGTGCAACATATGTCACATACGGGCAGCGACAAACGCGCTCGTACTGCTGTTTCTCAAGGCGACATGGGTCCTTTTTTCAAGGATTTTGTCTACCCCCTTATATCTGTGACACGACGGTAATCTCAAGACCTGTTGGAGCGTGCAAGCATTCCGTCTATTACAAAATCCAGGAATGTTCCACTGAGTCAGGAACAAAAACACAAAACAAATACTTGAACAATAGCATGTACAGTAATTACAGCCTTAATATGTGGTTTCAGTAAACACAACTAATCCTTGAGAGACAAACCGCAGCTGAGAGCCAAATATCCAAGAAAATGCACAGATTCAGGACTTTTCAGTGTCAGTGATATTGCAGCGAGCTGTCCGTCCCATCCAGCTCTACTCATAATGTGCTGCCTCATACTGCAATTACAGCTGGACGAGGGCCTGTGCGAGATACCTCAAAGCATGCAGGGAAGTGTACTGTTTGTGCTGTTTACTTATCCCACAGCGAGGAGTGGTTCTTGGGGGGTAAGGGCCACCGCTCCCTGGCTCTCTCTCCGGCTGGCTGGGGAGTGGGTGCGGTGCTCCCTCTCTGCCCACCACCTGGCACTGGGGAGGCTATGTCTAGGAAAGAGACCTCTGCCAGGCCTCAATTACGGGGGGAATAATCCAGGACACACTGAAGCAATTACAGCCCCATATAAATCAATATGCTTTGGGTTAAAAAGTGATCTGCTCCCAACACTCTGGAGAGGCTCTGACTCAGTCGGCCTTTGATTTTTCTCAGAGATGAGAGCAGTTTCTCTGGAACTGGGCAGAGATGCAGCTCTAGCTGCTGCTGCTGTGGTTTAAACTGTCACTCAGGCTGAGTAAACAGTCAGGTGACACTGACTGTGAGGAAGAGCAGAGGATAAATATTGATTTGCAGTCACCGAGGCTGTATAAACAATTGTTGGGAAATTTATGTTGCATAAAGTAAAAAGCTGCATAAACAAACAAGCTTCCCCGCGAATTACAATGTAAACTGATGTCTTTGTGCATGTTAGACTTTCAATATTTACTGAGCATTGAGATATGGATGCTAATGAAGGATAAACAACGTATTATTTATGTTTTAGGAGGCTTGCAGAGTGAAGAGCCTCCAACACAAGCTGAGGCAGCAGGGGGGCAATACTGACAGCTGCTGAGCCCCACTGCTCATTATCACTACTATACTGCCATCTTCTGGTTGAAGAAGGCTACTGACAAAACACTGGATTGTATTGTGGTGAAACACAACTCGTGACTTCCTAAGGTCACAGTAAAATGCATACTTTAAAGTGCCACTTCACTCAAAATGGGTTTTGCTTTTTGTTACTTGACTTGGGTGTTTGTGCAGAGTTTGACTCTAGAAGTTTGTTTTCCCTTTGAATTATAATTTTTGAGACAACTGCCTTTAAGCCAATTGCAGTCTAATATGAAACATACACAAGTCTAAATTGCAAACTTTTAAACAGAGAATAGGCTTTAGACTTTGTGTTTAGAAGTTCAAAATTAATATTTGCATATTTTTAAATTTTTTGGATATTATCTTTTTATATTTGGACCATTTTGTGGGGGGGAAAAAAGTGTTTGAAACAGTAATTTTTGGTCAAACATGTCTGGGGGAATCTTTAATGTTTAATTGTATAATTAAATATATGAAATTAGGTAAAAATATTACAAGTAGGTCAAATATTCACCTTTAAATAAGTGTTATTTTACAGTTTAGTTTTAATTTCTGATTTTAAAGCATCTTTGTTCTCAGTCCATGATATTTATTTTACTTTGACGCATTAGACTACATGAATACCTTTTTCTATGGCTACAAAAAAAATGCATTCATTGTTGCCTGTTAGTCGTAATAGAAAAGCCAAATGACTCATAAAATGTGAAATTAATGATCATTGTGTTTCCTAGAGCCCTGGTTGACATCTTTAAATTGCTTATTTTGTGTGACCAACAGTCCAAAAACATAATAAATGTACACCAATATACAACAAAGAGTAAATCCTCACATTTTAAAGGCTGCAACCAGTGCATCTTTGAATTTAATAAACTGACCATCAATCCTGCTGTCTAATTATTTTCTGTCACTCAACTTATTGATATGATTTATATAAAAATGAAAGGAGCAGAAAAATTACATTGCAAGATAGATTTATTTCAAAAATCCATGTAAGCACAAATTATTCATCGGCTTTAAATATGTACATCAGTGTTATAGATCATCAATATGCTTGATGGAACATTGGAATCAACACTGTAAAGCAACAAGGAGGGAAAATAACACCAACTTAACAACTGGTGAAAATCAAATAACAAAGACCAAACAAAGAATTAAGAAATTAAGTGTTTTTGGTGACCTCGATACTGAACTCATCCTCAACATCCTGTAAAAGCAAAAACAACCTGCATTAAGAATTTCTACTGAAATTCTATTCTCACTTCATCAGTGAATGACGGTTCGATTTTCACGTTGTGCGAGTGTTCCCACAGGGACTTTTTATGGGGGAACGCTACCCCGCACTCCTCACACATGTAGCTCTTTGGCTTCCCGGTGTGAGTCCGCCTGTGTTTTTTCATGTGATACGACAACCTGAAGCCTTTATCGCATATGTCGCATCGAAATGGTTTCTCTCCTGTGTGGATACGCATGTGCGACTTCAAATATCCCGACTGAATGAAGGCCTTCCCGCACACTTCACACTTGTACGGGCGCTCCCCGGTGTGATACCGGTTGTGGAGCCGGAGCTCGTTGGCGGTCAGGAAGGTCTTACCGCACACCGTACACTGGTGTGGCCTCTCGCCCGTGTGAATGAGCTCGTGCCTCTTCAGGGATGTCTCCTTCATGAACTGCTTCCCGCAGCTGTGGCAAGGGTACCTGACGCCGATGTGGACCTGTTCGACGTGGTTGGTCAGCTGCAGCTTGGTGCGGTAAGCCATGTCGCACTGCGTGCAGGCCCACGGTCTCTCCTCTGAGTGGGTTCCCATGTGCACCGTGAGCTCCGAGGCAGAGCGGTAACACTTTCCACACTGCCAGCACAGGAAGGGTTTCTCCCCGGTGTGTTTCCTCAAATGAACCGTCAGACAGTTGGAAGACCTGAACTTCTCTGGACACATGTTGCAGATGTAAGGGAACTCTCCTTTGTGGATTCTCTGGTGGATGGCGAGGTAGGACAGCTGCATGAAGGTTTTATCGCATTGTGGACAAGGATATGGTCCGGTGAAGTCGTGTTGCTTCTCATAGTGTTCCCTCAAGCGTCTGAGCAAAGTAAAAGTCTTATCACACATTGTACACTGCATCGGCCTGTGCATGAGTTTGTGCCTCTCAAAAGCAGGCTCGTTGGCGAGGATCTTTCCGCACTCTTTGCAGTAGAGCGGGTCGTGAATCCTCTGGTGTACTTTGAGCATGGTCATGCTCTTGAACTCTTTCGCGCAGTCGTCGCATTTCATGATTTCACTCACTTGCACTTTGCAAACGTTCTCTTGGTGCTCCTTTAAAGCGGACGGGTATTCGAAGTGTTTGCCGCAGTTTGAACACCACACAGGTATTTTCAGAGGTGCACCCTGTTGGGGGTCGGCGGTGGCTGCTTCGCTTTGGCTGGGCCCTGCTCTCGTCTCCTTTTTCCACGAGAAGCGAGCAACTTTCTTATGACAAATGGCATAAATCTGGTGTCTTTTCAGGCCGTGCATGTGTTTGAAACGCTTTTTGCAGTGGATGCAGTGATAAGGCCGGTCCTCTGTGTGACACTGTATGTGCCTGTTGAGCGTTTTGACACTGTCGAACGCCCTAGCACAGACAGGGCACACTTTAAGGCCTTTTTTGTTGACTTTTTTCACAGGCGGGCATGGGGCCATCTCAGAAGTGTCTGCAGGTGCATCTGGATTATTCTCCTTTTTATCTGTTTCACCACAATTCTGAGTGTCGGCTTCAGCTTCTGCCAAAATCTGTTCGACAGTCTTGCTCTGTTCCTCCCTTATCCCCTCGTGACCGTGAATAATCTGATGCTTCTTCAGTGTGTCCTTGTACTTGAAGCCCTTCTCACAAGTGATGCAGATAAATGGACGCTCTTCCGTGTGAGATCGTAAATGCTTTGCAATGTCCGCAGAGCAAGGTAAGATCCGGCTGCAGATGGGGCAGATTTTGCCCTCTGTCGACCCCTCTGATAGTGGCTGTGGAGTTGAGCGCTGAGTCTCTCTCCTCTTTGGCCTTTTCAGTTCTCTGCTCTTACAAATCTCCTTCTGGTGTCTCTTTAAAACGTAAGGGTTCTTAAATTTCTTCTCACAGAAAGCACAGTCATACGGGCGGTCCTCTGAGTGGGACTTCATGTGTCGCTCCATGTCTACTTTGCGGGCAAAATACTTCCCACACAGATCGCAGTTTTTATTTTCTGACATCTCAGATGTGCTCGGATCGCCCGAGTCTTCTTCTTTAAAGCTGATACACATCTCGTCCTTTTCATGAACGCGCATGTTGTGCCGCTTCATGTCGTAATGGTCCCTGAATCGTTTGTCACAGCTGCCGCACTTATACTTGAGATCCCGATTGGCAGAGTGAGTCTCCTGGTGTCGTCTCATGGCTGCAGCTCGCAGGAAAACCTTATTGCACACAGGACATGTCTTATTACTGGGATATTTTTTTCTTTGCCTCTTTGCTGCTGAATCATTATTTTCTTTTAAAACTTTTCTCTTTAACTGGAGCCTTTTGCTTTGTTTTAGTGGTTGAAAAGCTGCCGGCTTCAGGTTGTCGCCGACATCCTCTCCTGCAGTTTCCTCCTCGTGTACTTCATGTTCCTGATCGTCGTGCTCACCCAAACCCGGTGGCTGTTCGATCTGTATGTAGTCCAGCAGTGTCACGGTTTCACCCTCCACCTGGACAGTCACACAACCTTGCATCTGCTCTGATGGAGGCTGTAACTGGATTTGGTCTGCATCAATTACAACTTTCTCCAGTTGGGGGAGGGACAGCGAAGAGAGGATGCAATTCCCAAAGGAAGAAGGAATGGTCTGAGTTTCATCTGTGGGGGAAAATAAGAATCCCATTATTTTTATGGTCAGCAGCTATAAACAACAATAAAATCAGTTTATACTCATAATTACACTGTAACATTACCCAATAACTCAGACTTGTTCAGCCCATCCACACACACACACACACAGAGGTACCGAAACTGAAGTTCTTCGGGCTAATAAATATCTGGGTACTTTGTACTTTGTGATAGCAGTCTAACTTTTAAACAGCATGTGGAACAACTGGCATAGAAACTAAAGATAAAAATTGGTTTCTTATATTGGAAAAAAGCATGTTGTTCTATTTAGGACAGGAAACCATTGTGGACTATGAAGATATCTTTTACTGTTTCATTAAGAGAGATCAATATTGCACTCATCAATGAACGATATGAAAAAGTAGCCTGGTCCTCGCTAGCAACAAGAAGAGAGCTACACACTTTCATCTTCTAAAATTTAAAACCATTGTTCAGACCAGATCCCAGGACAAACTAACTGCGTTCCAGTACTTTGCACCCTGTAAATGGATTGAATTACAAAGGACACCAAAGTCTCATCTCATTTAATATAAGTTATAATACTGCACATGCAACCCAGATGTGACTCACCACATAAATCGAAATGTCCGAGTGTTGTGTGGTACAGGAGAACAGTTTTCAGGTGCCGCGGGTCAGGAACAGAGTGCACACACTCCTCCAGGGCAGATGGGACGGCACTGAGCATGGATGCAGTCTGGGGAACAGATACAAGGTAGGTGTAATAAAGAATAAAATAGCTTCAGACACACACTCAACATACTACTTTAGACCCCACGCTTTTTTTTGCAACTCAGAATAAGTTGCGTGACTCAGAAATGCCATTCATTTACAAGTGAGTTGTATTTTATGCACAAAATGTTTATAGGTTTCCAACATTACATTGGTGAATACTAGAGGTGATTATCACTGTTGCAGAAATACAAGAACTGTGCTGATGGGACATTATGAACTTTAGTAATATTTAAAAAAGCATTGATAATGTAAAATGAGAAAAAGTTTGGGGGTGTAAAGAGGAAGAATAAAAGTATGATTCAGCAAGTTACACTGAGAACCTATTTTAGTTTGTTTTAATTTTGGCACCATTAAAAATATGCCAAATTAAATTAGCACTCCATTTTTGTAAAGTACCCATGGATGTACTGACAGCTTTCACTGTATCACTTAGATACCTAAGTTCCACAGCTTGAGAGAGCTTCTTTGGATGTTTTCTACGGATAGATAGATAGATAGACTTTATTAATCCCTGAGGGAAATTGGGTCGTCATAGCAGCCAGGTACATTAAAATACAATAAAATACAATAGAATAAAATACTTAGATAGAAAAGATAAAAAAGATAAATAGGTAGGTAAGGTGCAAAGAGTTGTAGTTGCAAGATTTGAAGGATGGTTGTAATGTACTGATGATTATGATGGTAGTGGTTATTGTTAATAACAGTATATAATGATAATATTAATAATATTTATTAATAATAATAATAATATGTATATGTATATATAATATGAATGACTGAACAGATATACATGTATACTATATTTGTGATGGACTCGTGGCGAATGTGATAAGACATTCACTGCCTGACCAGTGTAACTCCGGTGATGGCTGGGTGCATCGTTTATTCCACCAGTCTACAATCAGGCTCCCCTTTATACCAAAAATCTGGCTGCTTAAAGAAACAGAGAAGCTGACTGAAGACAGAAAAAGGTTTGTTTTGCCGCAAACTGGTTCTAGTACCTGCTGAATGTCTGGTACTGGAAGAAGCTTCTCCAGTCTGGACAGGAAATCCAGCATTAGCACCTGTAGAGCGCTGTCATAGTCAGGCCCGAAATCTGTAGGAAAAACATCCTGGAACGAAAAAAAATCCCCATAGTTTAATGCTCAACTACCCAGTGACTGCAGCAGTATAACGACAGCCATCCTATAAACAACAAGAGATC
>NW_023339652.1:3994540-3997905 GCF_004916995.1 Morone saxatilis | reverse complement strand
CAAACCTGGAAAAACTTCTCCTTCTCTTCGGGGTCTTTCAACAGCAATTCAACTTGATCCACAAAGTTTGATTCTGGAAACTCGACCTCTGCGAAACATGGCTGGAACAAAAAAACATGCACAGATGTAGTTTAAGGAGTTGGAATTTTGATTTGTTGGAAAACATGATCAAGCCTGCATATAACATTTAAAAGGAGCTAACCTGTGCTGCCCAGGTGGATATGAGGGCCTTGATCCGCTCCAGGTGCATCTCGATGGTTTCTGCATCTGTTATCTGCTCAGCTCGACACAGTTCGAGAACCACCTGCAACAGAAATGGATTCACCTCGGGGGTAAATACAACTGGCAGGGCAGCACCTGGAAATGTTATTTACCAACAGCGGACTCACAAGATCCAGCGCTGGAAAATGAAAAACCTTTAATAACTCCTTTCAGGTGAGACATACGGTGCCTTGCAGGTGACGCTGACATTTTCAGAGAAATATTAAAACCCTTCATCAGCTGCACCTTCACCGTCTGTCAGGCAAAAATATAGCTTTTTATTGTTTAGATGTTGTGAATGTTAGGTGTGATTATACCCCTCTGACTCAGTGGGACTGCTAGAATGCACAACAACAGCTTTTTTACACCTTGTTTTGACAGCTAAACATCTGCATGAGAGAAACCAAACTGCTGTTGTCATTTTAAGCACCATGTTTCCTCAACAGAAGTCTTTGCTAAACACTCAACAAAAATATGATACACTCTCACCCGTGCTCGGAGTCCCAGGAGGAGTTGAGCTTTCTGATCTGCGTTCAAAAGCTCGGGTACGATTTCCGAAACGGTGCTGATGAACTCCTCCACCATCCCGTAGTCCTGCACGTTCCCCCTCTGGACGACCTGCCACATGGCTGCAGACACGAGGCGCAGAGGAGGTATGAAGAGGCGAAGAGACGGCAGCAGAAGAGGAGACTCTGGAAAAGTATTCGATATCAAAATCAGAACATTAATCACAACCGCAGTTCACTTTGAAATATCTTCAATGTTAGGTTACACTGATGATTTATTGATTTGGGCATTTTATTAAAACTATAATCCCTTCAATTACTGTTTATACACAAAGCTAGTTCTAATATGTTTAATTATTTACAATCAATAATAAATACATATTTATTCCCTCATTAAACACTTTTTAAGAGTCCAATTGTATGTAGTCTTTAGGTTTATTCACTGAATGAATTACACATTATATGTTTGAAACAATAAATACCTCCAACTTGTAGATGTAGAATACTCATGGTATTTAAACTGACTCTAATACCACTATATAATCCATAGTCTCAGTTCAATTCTACTTTAGTATTAAATAAAAACCTATTTAAAACGACATAGCTATCACGCAGTATTAGGTGCCAGCAAACATGCTTCATTAAAAAATGAAACATTCTGGTCACTTCCTTTGTCTGGCAGATATTACTGGTGTGTGAATATATTTGTAAATATTCATGACATAATATATCTTATTTTATAGGCTTTTATAAGCAGTTCATTAACTGTAATTCTACAATAATTTGATAATGTAATTCATTCTATAGTTTATAAAAAAAATAGGCTGTGGTAATGGTTTCCAAGCCTTCTCCAAATATGTAAATTAGATAGCTGTTTTTTGATGTGATATGACGATAAATTATAATGTTTTTGATATTGGTGCTTATTGGTCCGAAACTTACATACAAGCGATTGTATATCAAATGTCAACTTGTTGGTTTGGGAAATTGTGAGTACGTTTTCACCCCCTTGCCTGACACTTTACTGGACAAATGAATTCATAAAACCCACTAAGTATCAATATCAATGAAACAGTGGTACTGTTAAAAACTTAGTTTATATTCCATTTTCCATTATATTTCTAAAACCGAGCTATTCTAAGCTACTGTTTATATCCAGTTGTACTAGAACTTGACTATAAACATATATCTCCGGGGTCTTTGGGGTCCTTGGTGGGTCTTGTGGTCCTGTTTGGTCTGTGGTCTCCTTTTGGGTTCTGTGGTCCCTGTTGGGTCTGTGTCCCCTGTTGGGTCTGTGGTCCCTGTTGGTCTGTGGTCCCTTCTGTTGGGTCTGTAGTCCCCTGTGTGGGTCTGTAGTCTCCTGTTGGTCTGTATGTTCCCCTGTTTCGGTTCTGTAGTCTCCAGTTGGGTCGTAGTCTCCTGTTTCTGTAGTTCGCCCAGTCTCCTGTTGGGTCTGTAGTTCTCCTGGTATTTTTTTTTTTTTTTTTTTTTTTTTTTTGGGTCTGGTAGGTCTCTCTGTTGGGTCTGTAGTCTCCAAGTCTCCTTTTGGGTCTGAGTCTCCTGTTGGGTCTGTGGTCTCCTGTTGGGTCTGTAGTCTTCCTGTTGGGTTGTAGTCTTTGGTCTGGTCCCCTGTTGGTGTCTGTGTGTCCCCTGTTTGGGTCTGGTGGTCCCCTGTTTGGGTCTTTGTAGTCCTGTTGGGTCTTGTGGTCCCCCTGTTCGGATTCTGTAATCCTGTTTCTGTCTGTAGTCTTCCTGTTCGGTTCTGTTAGTCCTCTGGTTGGGTTCGTGTAGTCTCCAGTCTCCTTTTGGGTCTGTGGTCCCTGTTGGGTCTGTGTCCCCTGTTGGGTCTGTGGGTCCCTGGTGTTGGGTCTGTAGTCCCCTGTTGGTCTGTGGTCCCTCTGTTGGGTAGTTGCCCAGCGTCACTCCCACCCATCTCCAAATGCTTTGGCCGAGGTTGCCGTTCACCGTACCGGCACAGTGTCGTAACTAACAACTCACCACACACGAGCAGCCCTAACAATGGTAAATAAAGGCTGCGGTAGTCGTGACTTTGTTATTGCGGTACCGGTAACGTTAGGGTGATATCAAATTATATCTGGTAATGACATTACGTTTTTCTCAGTGTTGTATGTATTGATTTGTCTTTTTTGTTTTTAGCCCTAAGGAGCTATATGTTCCAGTTTCCTCAGTGTCAAGTCCCCGCGAGGCAAGCATTTGTCATTGCCGTATACGGAGCTAATTCCCAGTTGCTAACTTAAAACGCAAACCCAAGTCGACGCCAGTGTAACGTTAATAATCATTTTTCTGCTGCGATAAAGAAACGGCCAGTGTTGATTAACCCCATTAATGCGTAAACTAGCTTACGTGGAAAAGCTCCTTTCCCCCCGTAAACCACCGCACACCATCAAGGCTCACATAAAGCCAACGCAGCCGACTGACAAGAACCACCCGCCCGATCTCATTGAGTCGGGGGTACGCCCATTGTTCAAATCGGACCGCAAACACCAATCCAAGAGAAATAGCTGGATAACCCTGCGATGGGCATGCGGTGTTGGTTTATTAATGGCTTTACCGTTTTCGGTGCGGTGGTGGGCTCTC
>NW_023339652.1:3994052-3994515 GCF_004916995.1 Morone saxatilis | reverse complement strand
TACTATGGTATTAAACTGACTCAATACACTATAAATCAGCCAGTGTCAATCTAGCTTTATATTAACATAAAACACATAGCAATCACCAGATAGGTGCCAGCAAACATGCTTCATTTAAAAAATAAACAATTTCTGGTCACTTCTTTGTCTGGCAGAAACTGGTGTGTGAATATACTGTAAATATCAGACATATAACTTATTTTATAGGGCTTTTATAAGCAGATTCATTAACTGTAATTCTACAATAATTTGATAATGTAATTCATTCTATAGTTTATAAAAAAAATAGGCTGTGGTAATGGTTTCCAGCTTCTCAAATGTAAATAGAAGCTGTTTTTTGTGTGATATGACGATAATATAATCTTTTGATATTGGGCTATTGGTCGAACACAACAAGCGATGTATATCAAATGTCAACTTGGGTTTGGGAAATTGTGTAGTACGTTTTCACCCTTGCCTGACA
>NW_023339652.1:3980165-3994027 GCF_004916995.1 Morone saxatilis | reverse complement strand
AACAGGGACTACAGACCGAACAGGGACCACAGACCCAACAGGGGACTTACATCCGACCGACTACAGCGCCGGACCTACAGACCAACAGGGGACTAACTCAGAACCCAACAGGGGACTACTAGATACAGACCCAACAGGGACTACAGAACAACAGACTACAGACGAACCAGGACTAAACCAACAGAACACAACCAGACCAACCACAGCCCAACAGGGACCAACAGACCCCAACAGGAGACCTGGGAACTACAGACCCCCAAACGGGGACCTACAGACCCAACAGGAGACTACTACGACCCCAACAAGGGACCTACAGACCCGAACAGGAGACTATCAGACCGAACAGGGGACTACAGACCGAACAGGGGACGCACCAGCCCAACCAGGAGACCACAGACCCAACAGGAAGACCAACAGACCCAACCAGGAGACTACAGACCCAAAGGAGACTGGAGACTACGACCGCAACAGGAGACTACAGACCAACAGGAGAGTACAGACCCACAGGAGAACTGGAGACTACAGAACCCAACTGGGACTACAGGACCGAGGGTCTGTGGTCCCCTGTTGGGTCAGTTGCCCAGCTTCACTCCCACCATCTCCAAAGCTGGCCGAGGTTGCCTTCACGGACCGGCAGCAGTGTCGTAACTAACAACTCACCACACACGAGCAGCCCTAACAAATGGTAAATAAGGCTGCGGTAGTCGTGACTTTGTTATGCTACCGGTACGAGGTGATACAATTATATCGGTATGACATTACGTTTCTCATGTTATGTGATCTTGTCTTTTTGTTTTTAGCCCAGGAGCTATATGCAGTTTCCAGTGTCAGCCCGCGAAGGCAGCATCTGTCAGCCGATACGGAGCTAATTCCCAGTTGCTAACTTAAAACGCAAACCCAAGTCGACGCCAGTTAACGTTAAAATCATTTTTCTGCTGCGATAAAAACGGCCAGTGTTGATTAACCCATTAATGCGTAAACTCAGCTTACGTGAAAAGCTCCTTTCCCCCCGTAACCACCGCACACATCAGCTCACTAGCAACCGCAGCGCTGCACAAAGCCACCGCCATCTCAGAGCGGGGTACGCCATGTTCAAAATCGGACGCACACAATCCAAGAGAAAAGCGGATAACTCGCGATGGGCAATGCGGGTGTTGGTTATTAATGGCTTACCGTTTTCGGTGCGGTGTGGGCTCTCCATTTTATCTCGGAAAACGCGCGATTAGATGAGCAAATTAACTCGGGGTTGTTGTGAGTCGACGTCCGCTCGACCCTGCGGTGCAAGTTGGCGGGGAGGAAGGGCGGCTCGATATTCTGTTTTTGAGTGCGCAGGCGTAGTCAATAACGTACGGTTCGCTGGTTTAAGTCAGTGGCAGCGGTCTGCTGCAGGTTCATGCCCCCTTGTGCGACCTGCTTAGACACATATTCTGTTAACTTTAGTGAAGAGAAACCACGTTGTGTAAGAATTTGAGCAACTTTGGGATTTCCTGCCAAGGAAACATGTTGTTGTTCTTCTTCGGGTGTCCAGTTTACTTGGAGCTGCTGTGGTCATTATTGCCCCCTAGAGGCCAATTGAGGAAATGAGCCCAGACGTTTAAGTAACAGACAGACAGATAGGTAATTCAAGTTTAATTAATTAATTAGGTTAATTAATAAATATGATAAATTATTTAGTTATTGGTGATACCCTGTTGGATGTTTAAACTCAGAATATTTATTCAGTTATTAATGGTTAAGATGGCAATGAGAATGATGGAAATTAGTGATTATTGTCACTGTAAGAGCTGCAACTTACAGTTATTTTCATTATTAACTAATTTCCTTTATGAACTGATTAAGTGTTTGGTCTTTAAAATGTCAGAAAATAATGAAACATATCCCTCTTGTGTTTCCATAGCATAGAATTCAACTCAGCGATTAATAAATAGTTAAAGCTTTGTCATATGTTAACCTGGTTGAATACTGTCTTCAGCATAAATTAATCTGCCATTTTGCATCATTTTGTTTTAAAATATCGCTTCTCATTTAAAAAAAATGTTACATCAGGGAAGATGGAGCTTTAGCTTGAGGTAAAAAACATTGTGAATAAAATCAGCAGCTGCCATGACCTTTTGTTAAATGGGAAAATGCTGTTCTTCTCAGCTTTATAGGTTTCCTTGATGCATTTAATTACTGTGAAAAAGGCTTCAACTTTCTCCAAAGTTATATGGCATGTGCTCAGAAAAGGGCAGACTTTAGCAACACGATGCATGGTGTTATATGGCAATACAAACTATTATTAAGCCAAATTACCCAAGAAATAGAGACACACTCATTTAGTTCTAAATTTCCTGACTTGTAAAACTAATATATCTATTCATATATATAATTAAATAACTATTTTTCAACTTGCTACAGGTGATATAATTCTTTCCTGAAGGGATGGTGGTAGGCCAGTTCCTTCTGGTGTATTCCTGCAGACACAGAAAAAAAAAAAGGAATCCCCAGTAAAGGAATCACAGCCAGACTCTTCTCCAGACTTTTTATGACCTTGTATTTCTTCATCAGTCTGACTGCAGACAGGCCACTGGCTTTGTGAGGGAGCTGTCACGACTTTTAGTACCTTGAGTCATTTGCCCGGTTGATGTTTAAAGGGATCAATAAAACACGCTGGTCCTGGGCTGTGGCCAGAGGTTTTTTTTTTTATTCAGGGGGATGCTGCAGTGTCCTTGCAAAAGAATAAACATATTCCAAACTAACACTGCGTTGTTTGCTCTCATCTGGTATTTCTGTATATTGTTGCTTCAATATTTGTATTTCTTTATAGCATGTAGATAAATGCAAATATTTTACCATTATCTGCAATATTAAATATTCAGTTGTACATAAAGTTATGTGTTGATATACAGTGTGTGTGTTATTATATACCTTTGACATAATTAAATGTTCCTCAACTGGTTTTTGGTGATTTTACTACTGTCAAAACGTCCCTTAAAAAGACTAAAACCAACTCTTTAATTGTCTGTGATACAGTTTGTTCCATTATTGTCCAATAAAAGTATTAAAAGCACACGTTGCAGATGTTCCTTCATTACTGTATTATATTCCATTTTGTATTACGGCACTGTAGTTAATTTTGAGTCGACCCAACATTCGCCGTCCTGCTGCCAACAGAGCATCAAATATGAATTCAGTCATGGCTTAAAATAGTCCCCATTAAATGTGGTTTCCTCTGGTTTGTTAGCTTAAAACTGCCAGTTGCAGCCAATAGAAGTGAATAAGTCTTTAATGAATAGGCTGGTCTTGGTCTTAATAGTGAATCCACTTCCTTACTTCATTACAGTTAATGCATGAGAAATATATTCATCACTAAATTCACTATTTCATCATACCGTTAGGATGTTAACATTTCAGTGCTCTTTTTCACAAATCATTTTCCAGGACACAACACAAAACAAGGAGTTTTTCTTGGCAATACAGGACAACACCTGCTTATAAACGATCAAATATTGACTACGTTGACTTGGCCATAGCCCATAAGTCACAAATCGAAGCAGAATTTATTTTATTTTACAGAAAATTAATCTCCTAGAAAGTTAAAGTGTTCATTGCACATATAGTTAACAACACAGTGCGTGTATATATCGAACAGGAAATTTGCAAGTCAGTGAAAATATGCACCAAAATATGCACAAGTTTATCTAGGCAATCTGAGTGAGGGGCTAACATACAACCATTTCCAGGACAACATTTCCAGGATATTTGGTTATCTTAATCAATTTCCAGGTGTTTTCATGACTGGAAAACTACTCTTTAATTCCAGACTTCCCAGGTTTGCATGGGAACTAGCACAAATGCAAAGTATAGCAGTAAACACAAAGGCAAAGATGGGAATGTCATTCTTATGAAGACATAAACCAAAGTATTGGTATTGGAACTATTGGTATTAGAGCTATTAGACTGGAAAAGTAAACATTTTTAGAGCCACGTCAGTAGAAATGTAAAAAAAAAAGACCTTCACACGGTTTAAACTCTGGTCGTTTATTAGCTGTCCACAAAAGCATGTCATGGAACCACAGAAACTGTAGCACGAGTGTAACATTCCTTTTTGTTGTTATACTCCACCACATCCCTGCTTCTCACACCATGTATAATTTATATTTCATATATATATTTTGTACAATATACATGTTCTCATCAAAGGAAAAAAATCATAGCAAAAAGTTTGCCCTCCCCCCCTCCCCACCCCCTCCTGTGGATTTTGAAATTTATTGAATATCCCATGCATGTTTCCACTGCGTCTAGGAGAAATGTTTTTTATTACCAGGAACAAATACGCAGGCAAATAAATGCTCAGACAAATTAAGGGGAAGAGTCTTGTTAGACAATAAGCTGGTGTACAAAGCACATTCTCAACAACATTAAACAAGAAGAGCCATGCGATCTGACATTTACTCTACGGCTTTGACCCAGTTTCGAATCAAAAGCGCCAGTACAGGGGCAAGCTAAAGTTAGTCTTCTGCTAATGGCGTAACATTAAGACTAAAAAAACAGAGATAAGCATTATTAAAGTCCGTTGGCTTATTCTCTAATTCTAAAGCCGTATTCAGCTGCTGTTGGATCACAATAAGACTTGAACTTAAGCTCACTGTTATACTAATGCTTTTGAGTGTGTGTGTGAGGCTACAGTAACACTGGCACGAAAAGTGCTTGACATCATTATGAACCTTTTTACCTCTGTCGAGACAAAATGGTTTGCATCTTTAAGTTACATTTCACTTTTTAAATAACGAGTTTCAATTCAAACTTGGGCATGTGTAATGATTCAATATAAAGGATGGAAATGGATCATTTCAACCAGAGTTAGTCTAAATAAATTAGGGTAAAATCAACAGACTGGCAGCCTATACCTTAGAAATATTCTTTTAAAATGAGCGAAATACACTTAAAAGAAAATACACTATGGGATGTCACAAAAATATAAGCAAAAATAGTATTTTCAGGCTTTTTCACTCACTATGTTATGTGTCATTCAATTTCATATTGTAGCTCTATATCTTGTAGCATATTATTCATTGTACTACTCAGAGTAATACAGTCTTATGGAAATATTGCTTAATTTCAAAACTTAAAGTATCTTTTTATACAATCTTTTTTACTTTTGTAAAACAAAATAGCTGTGGAATGTAAAATAAAATATATAGTGCTATGTATGTAGGTAAGAAAATAAAGTCGTAGGATAATATCTATATTTCATTTTCTGTAACTATTTACAGAACTGAAAACCAACTCTTATATGCCTATATGTTTCTCTTAAAATGTTTTCTGTTGGCCCAAAACAAATATTTGAGTAATTTTGAGTGTGCTACAATAGTCCATGTCATAACATTTGTCTCATATCTGAAGGTACAGTCTGAGTTTATGTAGAAACAACATCACAAAGTATGAGGACACTTCCGAGACATTTTGCATTGTAAGCTATTGGAAACAGAGGGAAGCATCTTTTTTTTGGTTTGTTGCTAGACAACATTGCACAACTTGTATATATTCAACTTGTGTTGCATTGTTACATTCATAAAATCTACTGTAGGTCCTATGATTTCCCCCTAAATAGATTGTGTGAGTTAGATCTCTTCATGGTCAAGTCAACTGGGTTTTATTTAAATATTATTCAACTGCATTTAGTTTATTTTTTTAACCATTTTTGAGCAAGGGTGCCTCATTTAAACAACGGGGCTGATAACCCGCGGCTGCTGCTGAATCACGGGTGTCTGGTTAAGCATTTGGTCCTTTTAGAATTGATCAGTATTATCTAATGCACACCTGGTGGGCAGGTGTGTAGGAAAACGTAATCATGTGGAACAAGGTTGAATTTCTGCAGGCCTTGAGTTAATCAGAGACACAAGCATTCTGGTCTTCATAATGCATCAACTAACAATATGAAACAGCACACCTTTATACTAAAGCTGCAGGCTGTGACAATAAGCACAACAATAACTATATATAATATATAATCACCACAATGGGACAAACTAACTTGTCAAAATACGTAGAATACAAATGAAACTTCAACCTCCAACACCCTATTTTTAAACCTTTCTTTCAGTAAAAATCTGCCCATTTAATCTTTTATTTTAAAAATTACTATTTCCCTTCTTTCAATTTCAGTTTGTGTCCTATCCATTGGACATATTGTTAAATTATTGATATGGTCTTTGTTTTAGGTGTTTGAGATTTAGTCCCCCTTTTTTGGCTTTAGTATGAAGATGTGTTGTTTCACGTTGTGAATTTGATGAATGATGAAGGTCCGTGGAGCTGCTGTTTCTCCTCATTCTGTATTCCCATTTCAGATTCTTTGAACGATCCCCTCAATGTGACACAGAAACACAGGACTCTCCCAGATAATATAACTATTGTAGACATTTATGTTTATGTTTAAATTATTTCAACTTTGTTTCTCACATAGATACATTCTAAATACTACACTACCCATGAGCCTCAGCCAATATTGCCATGAGGATGAGAGTTTTCCAATTTTTTCAACTTTTTAAACAGCTTCCATTCATTCAAAGTGGCAGACTCTAACAGAGTTTTAAGCCCTGTGATTGGATGTTTATTGCGAGAGGAAACCTTGGGAGTCGTAGTTTATGTATAACTTAAAGCCTTTAGGTACCTTCAACTTTTTATAAAACAAAACAGATATTTTCTAACATAGTTGTTAATCTTTTGTATTGATGCTCCAACCAGAAGAGCTTAATGCTTTTTCAAGCTGTAAATTTAGCACATTCTATTCAGTTTCTATGTCTACTCTTATGTTAATATATAAGGAGATAAACATTTATTGGCACTAATTCTCCAATTAGGTGCCATTATAGCTTTGTGGAATAAGAGGGTGCAATGAGAATCCTCAAATAAATGAAAATGAAAGTATAAAACATGATGGAAATATGGCTTTTATGTTTGTTTCATGTATTAACTTGAGGAATGTTACTTACAAATGTTATCCAGCTGCCACCATTTTGTGTCTCTCCAGTTGCAGCTTCAGTGGACGTTTAGGTCACGTGTTTCGATTTTGCTTTTATTAATTGTTATGGGCCAACTTTTTCACCTCTTGCAACCATAAAAACTTAATAATTGAAAATGTGCATAAACATACTTTGTGAGTCCTGTAACAATGTTGTGTCTCTATTAAACTCTTGAGGAACTGTGGGAATTCAACATTTTCTGTCACATAATTGATGTTTTTGAGAAATTCTCTGCTGAGGTGAAGCCTAAAACAAAAAGTGACTTTAAAACGCATTTTGTGATCTAAACCTGATCATTTGGAATGTATCAGAAAACAGCAAAACAACTGAAGGGAACATCCTCTGATTGCACTTCAACTGGAACGATCAACACCCTACTTAGCCCTACCGATCTACACAGAAAGCACACCTAAAGCGAAACGGAGGATTCAAACAAACAGATTAAACATGCAACTTTGCATAAACAGACACATACAGCAGGAACAAACAGGGAGCACATTCAATGAGACTGGTGTCGTCAGCCAAGCGAGTGTAGGAGAATACTGTACATCAGTTTTTTTTTAAAAAAGAAGAACGACCAGCACAATGACTTTAAGGACGTATTTACACTTTGCTTTTAAAGAGAAAGTCCCTGCTAATCAAAATCCATCTCCAAACCCAAGCTCAGTCAGTTTTGCAGTGGATAGAAAGTTAATAAGCAGCGTTTTCCCTTACTTCCCCTTTGCGAAAGAGGTCCGTGAAGTAAGCTCTGCATAAAAAGCAATATCAGGGCAGCTCAGTTGAGTAGGTGTCATGCAAAAAAAGTCGACAGTGTTCGTGGAGTTAATTTCCCAGTTGGACATCCATGTTTCAAGCATACGTCAGCATAGATTTCACTGAGTGGGCAGTCTTTAGTTTAATCAGCGCTGCAGTGTCGGCCACGGTGGAAGTTCCTGTGATCAGTTTGGCCTCTGCACACAGTAGATATAACACAGTGAAACGTATCCAACATACAACTGACAGGAATTAAATGTAAATAAGTTCGAACGAGTCCAGCTAAAGTCCGTCTCCCGGCATTGCTACTAGTCACTTTTTATTGGTTGTATAGTAGGATTATATTTTGGCATGTGTCAACTTTATACTGCAATGGCATCCACTTCCATAAAGTGATGTTTGTAAACCAAAGTCTCATATCAGAGATGATGAGAAAGCTGCTTTTATTGAGTTAAAATTCTACTCTACCTTTTTAAGCGAAAAAAGGTGTACAGAATGTATTTCATGCATGTTTCTTATATGAAATACAGTTAGTTTCATAATCACGATTAGGTCTAAGTGATACTGCTCAACTGGATCAAGTCAGTTCTGTTTTTTTTTTGTTTTTTTTTATTGTAGGGATGTGAAGTGATCTGTGGGAGTTATTAGGACAATAGAGTTCAAGCCTCCGACAAGGTGAGAAAGTTCTCTCTCTGATTTTGTCACCTATGCCAGCGTTAACTCTCAAAGGGGGCTGCAACAGGCAGAATTAAAGGGAATCCCTGACATAAAAAACATCCCACAGCCCCATCCGACAGCAGTGGGGGCCAGGGCAGGTGGACGGGGCGTTAAAAGTGGTGTTACATGGATGCTGTGCCTGGATCGGAAGGTTTTTTGGAGAGGACGACGTCACACCACGGAGCCTTTGGAGGTGGAGAGGTGGATGGAGCGGATGCGTATGGCCAGAGTTTTCTCCAGGTCGAGGAGGATGTCGGAGCAGATGCCGGGGCTGGAGGCGGGGCTCTCGGGGGCAGGAGGTTCGTACAGCAGCTGCTTGAAGCTGTCGAGTTCAATCAGCAGCACCATGTTCTTCAGAAAATAGCCCTCGATGAAAGCCGTAAGCTCTGAGGCACCAAGGAACTACATTGGAAGAAGAAGATGGAGATACAGTGGCAGAGGGGTTTAACTATTCTGAAGAGTGATGAGAACATCAGTATTGCACTAGAATGTTTTTAGGTGATTGCAGCATTTTTCAAATTATATTTAGAAGAAAAATTAGGCATTCCTTGTTCAACTGATTACAGTAAGTGCTGTGTTATTTTTAGTGTCCTCCCACAATAAATGTACATTAGACCACAGAGATTTTGTCTTATAAAGTATTTTTTGTTAATGTTTTAAGATAATAAAGCCTTGGCAGTCAATCAATGATCAACTGGCATCACTATATAACTTCCCTTGTTCCAACTTCCAAAAAATGTGATGAAAGTTAAAATATTCTATTCAAACTACAACCCATTCAAGGACCCCTGTTGGTCCCTGGACCCCAGTTTGATAACCACTTACTTATCTAACAGTTGTTGAGATATTTTAGTCTGTACCAAAGTGTTGGATCAACCAAGACTTTGCCGCCTCTAGAACCAGGCTGCTAGTGTGGCTAAAAGTTTGCAAGGATTCAGGAACTATGTGAATAATTAAGTTAACTTGTCAGTACCAACTTTTTCAGCTGCTTTCTGTGTTCTTTTGTCAAGTGTCCCCTGGAAATAAGACTTTTTTAGGTTGGATTTCTTTTTTTGGGAAACAAACCTATGGCCTATGTTCACCAGCTAGTCACTAACTTTGTCTGTCTGCCGTGTGGTGATGTGTTGGTAGTGTATAGCGTGTTTCTATCGCTTTCTTGCTAAAAAATAGACTGCCTGCTGCAGATGAAAGTGAATGAAAGGAGCATTGAGAGTGAACCATACATTTACATTTTTTGTCTTTTTAACAGCAACATTTTATCCTGCTTTTATCAGCGTCCCACCTTGGCGTGTTTGTAGAGGTCCACGCAGGTTTCCGTGGTGATGTTCTTGGAGCAGATGATCTCACAGTGTCTCTGAAGGGCCTCTAGTTGGAAGAATTTGGCTGCAGAGAGGAGCTGCAGGGAACAGTACAGCCACACAGAATGAGGCACAGGACTTGGGATTAGAAATGCTAATACTTGCGTTGTCGCTCAGCAGGCTTTGGTTAAGTCTTGCTTACCTCCATAACTTCAGTGTTGCGTATGTGCAAAGACTCAGTGCCTCCACAGTACAGATACTGCATGACCAGCTGAAACACAGAGCATAACAGGGTTCAATCTATAGCTTCATTCCCACAGTTTATCTATAGTGTAAGTTTACTATTCTTATTTCCATCTCAGGTGTTTTTTTGGTTTTTTTTGCCTATTTTAGGGGCTTTTGGGGGGAGTTTTTCGGACTCTAGAATCAAACCATATGAAGGAAATTTGGCTTGACTCTACATTCCAGAGAACATGTATATCTAAAATAAAAAAATACAAACCAAGGGGTTAGGTTGTTATTGGAAAGCAAAAGTGATCTTACATGGAAAATATTGTACTTGACGTGGCTGATCTCAATACAGGTGTTCTCTGCTGCCGGTCGGTTCTGAAGCAGTGACTTGAACCTGCATGAAACATAAGGGATCATGGGTATATTAGCTGAATAGGAAAGAATAAATACATCAATAAACAACATAGTTCTCCTTTACCTGGGCGAAGCTGTAAACAGCAAAACTTTATGTGCATAAAACGGTTTCCCCTCCACCAGGAAAGTAACATCAGACATGTCCTTGTTGTTCAGGAAGTGGGGGTCTAAAAGAAAGAAGAAGATGACAATAAGATCCAATAAGCCTCATTACTCAAGTCTCCTAAACTATGGGTGCAGAACAGCGAACAGCAGAAGATTAAACTAACGTGGTCATTAATTACTCAAAGGGCAATCCATCACTAAGCTATCAGTGCAGCATTATCAAAATACAACAATTCCCATTTCATTAGTATTCTAAAATAGCAGCTGAATTTGATATCTGGTCCTTTGAGCTGTGCCTTAAATATACCCTCCAACATCCTGATAAATTAATTAGTTGTCAAAGGTTTTTAAAGCATTAATTATGTTCACACACAAAATAACAAACCATTTGTCATGTTATTAGGGTTAGACACTAGGTGGTGCTGCAGCACAATGTTTCAGTCCCTCCTCTTGCTCTAATTATAAGAAAAATCAAGAATAAAAATGGAAATGAGGAAATCTGTGACTTCCCCAACTTCAAAGAAGCTTTTAATTCCAGATCCGACTGATAAATCACATCATTACAGACATGTGAATGCAAAAATCTTCTGGCAAAACATCATTATGATAAATTAATGTTTAAATAAAGTCAAGTCAAATTTGTGTTTTGAACTCTTTTAGGTATTTTATTCTGTTCTTTGGACCTTATTAAAACCCCATATGTTGATAAGTGATAACCCTTCCCTTTACTACAATTTGGACTCTGATGAAGGTGACGAAATACTAAAATGACTATTACGTGTTATTATTACCCCAAATAAGGAAATATTCCATGTTTTCTATGTTAATTAATGCACCCTGGACCCAGATAAGCGTCAGAAAATAAATGATTTATGAATTTAAGTTCAGTCTTCCATTATGAGATGATGAGCTTGCTAGCTGCTGTGTTTGCTGCAAGTCAGGTGGCTCTGACTAAAACTCCAGTAAAAAGGATTAAAAAGCCTCCTGCAGCACAATCCACTGTCGCACAAATCTGACTTTTAGTTTATAAATGTGGAACATCCCCAGACAGCCTGCAATTGCATACAAAAAACATTTTATAACATCACTCCCTACGACAGGCAGGGGATTTAAGACTTTTTACCTTTTTTTTTAGGAAACCGAATACTTTTTAAGAGTCGAAGAAATACAGGATTCCTTTTCTGACCCACCTCCTCCCTCATAATTTTCATGCACTCCCTTAGCAGCTTGATTTGATGATCATCTGGACAGCTTATCCCAAAAGCAATGTTTTGTCATTAAAATACACTTTGTATTATTTCTCAAATGTCAAAAAGAAATTGTTGTTTTGTGATCTGTTGTTACATAATGAGTTTGAAGTAATAATCTGTGACATTTAGATCAGTATATATTTGCCTTTTTGTCATTCTGAGACACCAAATGATGTATTACAAAAGCAATTAAAACGACTATCAGCTCATAAAAGCTTTACTATTTGTTGGAAAACAAGAAAGAAGAGAAAGTGTTGCATATAGAGACTTCATGAACTGAAAAGTTGAGGAAAAAAGGAACTAATTTCCAAGTATTATGCACCGCTTTGTGACCTCAGCGAAGTTAGAGACAAATCCCCACCCAAAAAAAACAAGAATCTCTCGGCTTTAACTCCAAACCCTGCTGTCACTCCCTGTGTCACTCAGCTTCATTTAATGCAGGAAGTACAAGAAAATGTTGAGGAGGAGTCACTATTTTTAACTTGCTCTCTTACCTAAGCGCGAGGTCTGTTTCCTCTTGATCTCTGTCAGCTTAGGGATGGGGAAGGGCCCGTAGCACTGGGTGAAAATGACTGACAGCTGCTGACTTATCACCTCATTCTGCAAACAGACACCAGCACAAGTGAGGACAGAAACTTTATACAGATTAGAGTTTCCTGGCCTCTGTTTTCTATGCGCTATCCGGGACAAAATCTTATGCAAATGTATGATAATATGGTTTGGAGTGCAACTAAATATATGCAAATGCAAGTGTTAATGTCACCCTAGCACATGAGCACAGGACAGTTTGTATTCCCCAGTAAACCAGCCTTACTTTGTCTGATGTTTCCCTAACAAGCATTTTGTTTACATGCACATGAAAGAAAGCCCCGGTGACCTTGCTGGCTCGGAGGATCTGGAACATGAGCGGCAGGCCGTGCGTGATGAGCTCCTCTGTGTACTCGTCCTCCTGGATGCAGCAGAAGTCTTTGAGCAGGCCCTGGATCAGCGGCCGGCGGTGCTGGATGAAGCAGGTACGCAGGGACTCGAGCCAGGTGTGCAGCGTCCAGGGAACGCCTGGGAGTAACACCACACGAAGAGTGAATACACACAGCAAAGCGGTTACAAGGGCGACAGAACCGACCATGTTTCGATCACTTTGTGGTGTTAGCGTGAGTTGAAGGGCGATTGCATGGTGAGTGTTTGATTAGAAGAAAGTTGGAGGCTCCGGCGGGAATAGAAAGGCGGCACTTGAATATAATTGAAGAATGTCACGTTAAAAAATGGCTGTAATGTTCTGCAACAATATGATGAGCACTGAATGACGAGCATATGAAATTAACATAAATCATGACATGACAGTGGAGGCTTTGTGTATCAGCAGCTCTGCTGAAATGCTAAGTTGGTTAATAGAGTAGAAAATTTACCAATTTTGATAGGAGTTTTATTGTTGAAGTCATTTATCAAGCAAAAGTGCCAAAATTTGAGTATTTGCTGCTTTTTTTATATATATAATCACAAATCTGTTATTTGGGGGTTTTAGAGACTAAACAAGCAATTTAAAGATGTTACCTTGGGCTTTGGCAACTTGTGAGGAACATTTTTTTAAATCATTTTGACACCTTATAGCCTAAAATTGAGTTGATTCATGACCTTGGAAACATCAGTTCACAAAAAAATCTCACCACAAGGTCTATTTAGTAGCTGAATAGGAGTGTCTCACATAATCTTCCTGGGTGAGATTGGTTTGGGGTCAGCTAATGTGTCCAAGGTCTAGAATGAACTGTCACCTTCTGTTTTTATGTCAACAAGAAATTCTTAAAAGGAATAGTTCAACATTTTGGGAAATACTCTCATTTCTGTTGGGTTCAGCCAGGAGACGCTGTTTTCTCCTGTTGTTTCCGGTCTGTGTGCTAAGCTAATTTAACTGTCTACTGGCTATAGCTTCATTTTTACCGTACAGACGCGTGTGGTATTAATCTACTCATCTAACTCTCACCAAGAAAGCGAATAAGAGTATTTTTCAAAATGTCAAACTAAAATTTAAAGGACCAGTATGTAGGATTTAGTGGCATCTAGTGGTGAAGTTCCAGATTGCAACCAACTGAGTA
>NW_023339652.1:3969755-3980065 GCF_004916995.1 Morone saxatilis | reverse complement strand
GTGTTATATATGGTACAGTTAAAGGACCAGTGTGTAGGATTTAGTGGCATCTAGTGGTGAAGTTCCAGATTGCAACCAACTGAGTACACCTCGCTTCACCCGTCCCGTGTGAGAAACTATGGTGGCCCAGAAACCTGTAACACAAAATGCCCTATATTGTTTGGTTTCTCCGTTCTGGGCTACTATAGAAACAAAAATGTTGCGAGAAAACACAACAATTCTTATTTTCAAGTGATTATACACTAATTTAAACATATCTATGAATATTATACTCCACTTCTGCCAATAGATCCTCCTAAATCTTACACACTGGACCTTTAAAACTGCAGTAGTTGACTTTTATAAACATACATTTTTGGTTCATATTTGTTGAAACTGTCACTATATTCCGGACAGTAGTACATGAGATGCATAATCTGTGCTTTGTGTTGGTGGATTGTAGAAGGTGATTGTTGAATCTCATTCCCAGGGACCAAAATGGGAACGAGACTCGACAATCGGCTATCTTTCTTGGCTCTCATTGGTTCTTTTCGTTCAGGCGCGGTGGATCCTTGAAAATCCCATTAGAAGCACTAGGACAAGCCAGAGAAACTATTTTTTTTCACAGGTTATCTGTCTCATGTACTACTATCAGGATATAGAGAAAGTTTCAGCAAATATGACAAAAAGTTATTTTTATAAAAAATGATTTGCAGCTTTAATATCTACAATACCAAGACAACTGGACAAACTCCATCTGCTGAGGATACATCCAAATGTTCCAGAATTAGCTCCTAAATGGCACTTGTGGGGAGACTGTTCTTTTAAAATAAATTAGTCAATTAATCCTTATCAAATCCTGATCAATAGCCACATTAGTTCACCCTATGAACTGGACAATGTCGGGGTGAAAGCTGATGATTGCCACGTGTACAGAAGCACTGCTTGAGGAGAGTTTTTCATTATCATGTTCACACCTTTGACCCAAGCTATTATCGCCTCGGATATAAAAAGTCAAACTTGTGCGACTTTTTCATGGTTGGATGAGTAGCGGTGATTGCTAACAGTGTGTACAGGACGGGACAGGACAGGCACAGCATGAGCACATCTCCAGGACAGCTGGAAGCACCAGAGAGCGAGGCATGTGTGCCAGTGAAGCATGTATTAGTAAATCTGACCTAAGCTGCGGATGTCTATGGTGATGTCCACATGGCCGTGCTCTGCGCTATGGTACATGGCCTCTCTCAGGGCCCTCAGTCTGGCCTTTCCTGTTCGCAGGGTCCCTCCACCGTTGGCCTGCGGTGCCAACCTCTTCTCCCCGGGATCCGAACCCTCGGCCAGGATCTCCTCCAGGGATAGCACATCCCCCTTTTCCTTCTCTGACTGGGCGAGAAGCTTCCGAAATACATTCCTAGAGAGAAAGAGATAGAAGGTAAAACCCAGACAGAAATTAAAGGAGAGCAGAGTGGTGGACTCCATGGGAGGCGACCTGCGGCTTCTGTAGATAAAAATAGCTCAATCTAAGGTAACAAAAACACTATAATTCTATTTTCAGCTGATTATACACTAATGAAAACATACTCAAACATATTATATTCCATTCCTGACAATAGATCCTCCTAAATGTTACATACTGGACCATTAGGGTCATGGCATGTGGTAAAAAAGAGAATGAAGCTGTGGGGAAGGGGTGAGAAAACTACAAAAGACCTTGCATGGCCTGGGGTCAAATAGTAGGAAGAGAAGTTGTAAAATTAAATTAAATTAAAAACTGGAAAATGTTTCTAAATTAGACATAAACGTACTGTGTTAACTCCACATTAAGCTCATCCAGCTCTCTATCCAGCTCTGGTGACACTCAAAATATTCTCAAGTACTTAATTAAGCATGATTGCGTACTCTTAACCTTTTTTCACTGCTGTGTAATGTCAAAATATAGGAAGCTGGAACTGAGAAAAAAAAGAGATGTAAAACAACATGTGTTTTAGTCTGCAGATTCATCAGCGCTGCGTGCAACATTGCAATGCACTGTTCCTGCAACAAAATGATGCAGCAGGAACAGACGCCATCTTCTATTGAGAAGAATGGACTTCGACACGTAACGTATACAGTGTGATCACGGCCCGAGGATGCATCACTGCACCATCTGCTTAAGTGGGGAGGGGCTCATTTAGACCAACATAACATCATATCCTGTTTTTGAGATCGTTTGATCACCGGTGTCAAGTCAGTGGAAGGCTCACTTTGAAGCCGTTTATAAAATATAGTTTGATCGCCACTAACAGTCCCTTGGGTTTGATCAGTGAGTGAGCTGATTACCACAGAATTTTCTCTGCCATGGATCTACACATCATGTCCAAAAGTATGCAGATACCCAAAGATATCTCATTCCTTACTCAACCATTGGCATTAATCTGATGCTGTAACAGCCTTCACTCTTTTTGGATTAAATTTTGGTGCCTGTGCTGCGGGGATTTGCTCCCATTCAGCCACAGGAGCATTCGTGAGATCCAGCACTGAAGGCCTGGCTTGCAGTCTGCATTTCCATTCATCGCAAAAGGCCAAGGCTCTGTGCAGGGAACTCCTCTACAAAAAATTCTGAGAATGATTTCTTTATGGACCTCACTCTGTGCACTGCAAGGTTATTACAGTTAAAAAAACAAAACTAGGTGTAAGTGTGAGTAGGTTTAAAAGAGAAATTCCAACAAGGTAACAGTGTTCGGCTAGTTTGTGACCTTTACATCCCTCGTACAGATAATTGTTACTCAGCACCGCCGAAGAAAAGCGAGCTTTTACAGCCCACAATCTCACAAACCAATCTTAATGCAGTTTGAGCAAGCTCACGACACGCTGCAGCATGATCAACATACTATAATTGATTGTCTTAATAATGCTGCATTGTGTTGTTGGCTTGCCACTCCACTTCCTGACAGCTCTCACTGTTGCTGAATGCTAATGGACTTTATCTTACTCAGCTGCAGGGAAATGATGTCAAATGAGTGCTGCTGAATAGACTGCGGCGCTTATCATCGCACGCTGTCTGACAGCGAAGCCGAGATATCTGCCTCTCGTGTGCTGCAGGATTTTGTGAGAGGCAGCTGGACCAGGGTAGAGTGTGTAAATGGATCAATACGGTGGTAATGGATATATCTCTAGCTGGCTGGAACTTGTGTATCGGTCCCTGTGTGTGTGATTGCCTGTATTACCTGTGGCCGTGTGCTGCTGCCAGGCTGTATGAATTCATGTCTCCGAGCGGGGCCGACGAGATGCCGTTTCGACACATGGTCCCGATCATGGGGTCGGCCCCTCTTTCCAAAAGCAAACTCACCAACTCAAAGTTACCTAAACAGTGTGATACATGAAGCAGATGAACACCATACAATACAGTTTACATTTGATGCTTTGCAACCATGTATGTTGATCAGTGGTGGAATGTAAATAAATACATTTTTAACTATTACATATTTCCATTTAATGTTACTTTATGCATTTAACTTTCTCCCTGTTTTACTGCGATTCACATGTGTATTACACTGGTATATCTGAGATTTTCTGTCATACACATTGGTGTAGGTGTAGGTAGTATAGAGTGTCATTTCAAGTATCCCAAGGAATTACTGAAGTAACAAAAGCCATCGGGGCTCTGATCATCCTGTCAGACAGACCCAGAGCGTTCAACCCTGTCCTTAAAGTTACTGCAATTACTGCCTTCTGTACAGTGACACTGACACTGCATTCACACTGCAAGCCTTAGCGCTCAGTTCTGATTTATTGCTCATATCAGATGTGGCCAACATCAGATTCCAGTGTGAACAGGTCACGGTCCTGAAGTGTCTATCTAAAGTGATGTATCACATGACTTCTGATAGAATTGTTCACACTGAAGTTGCAAAAAATCTTATCTTAATCTGATTTGGCCCAAATCAGAAGTGAAAAGATCAGATTCCATGTGATTTGTGCTGTTCACATTGTCATGAACAAATCTGAGTCATATATGAGCTGTCTGCATGTGTGAATGTAATGTATTGGGCATTTGTACAATAGGATGTGTGATTAGGTTATAGCTCTTTATTATATATCTGATAAGTAGATGTTGCGAAACAAAAACTGGTCATTTGATCACAAAGCCTGCTGTAAATCTGTATAATTCTCAACAAAGCGAGTCCTCGCGGGATGAATGTGCATCGGTAGATCCACGTATGCGCTCGTCTCCAGTATGAAATGGCTGTATCCTCACTGTCCTGCATTATTAGGAAGTATAATATCACATAAAGTATGATAAACTGGTTATGGGTCATGCACTGACTCACTCCCTCTTCCTCTCCTTGCAGTTCTCATGCATTCAGTTCCTGCCTGTGTTGCTGCTGTGGGTTGCTGTCTCTTGTTGTGTAAGGCATCATGTAAAATGTTGTTAATAACTATTAAATATACATTATCGTGATCATTCAAATATAATGCAAAAAAAAACAAGAATGCTGTGCTGCATTTCGTATGACGTTATTATACTCAGCACCCCTGACTGTGACCGACTTCCAGCATCCCTGGGTGTACAGCAACAAAACATAAATCATCAAGAAACCTTATCGCACTCCCTGAATTCCACATGGTTACTCTGAATGAAATCGAGTGACTGCAGGAGTGAGATCTGCTCAGTTGAACACAAAACGAATCATAACTAATCCCCGATGCACTCTGCCAAGCATTAGAAAAGCAGAAACTACTGTAGGTACCAGTTTAAAGGTGATTTAAAACATTCAATACTGATCTGATCTGACACAGTCAAGACACAGCTCATTTGAGATCAGTTGGAGTGTGACGTGAATTTTAGGATACTCCCATTGCTTATTTCAGCTTTAATATTCTAGTAAAGTTAAAGTTACATTAAAGTAAAACAGGCAGGAACTATTCTGTCCCTTGAAAGTCTCTCACTCATTGCTATTCATTAATAAAATTAGCTCTGGGATTGTGGTCTTTATTTCATCTACATTATTTATTATTTAATGAGTGGGATGTTAATAGTGTTCATTATCCACGGCTGTGTGTTTTAATCACTTGTTACCATGGCAACGTGGCTGCCTACACCTTCCTAGGGTCACTCGCTATAACACAAAGATTTACTACTGTATGCCAATTTGTGAGATGTGAGTTAACTTTGATTTATGTTTAAAAAAAGCAGTAAAGAGATCACTGTCAATCATTGGGCAAATATGTGATGTATTTAAAGGAACAGAGTTAGTTAAGAAGACTCTTGTGTCTGTCAGTTCAATATGTGGTTGGAGAAAGCAGCCAGTTAGCTTAGCTTAGCATAAAGGCTGGAAATAGGTGAAAACAGTTAGCCTGGCTCTGTCCAAAAGTAATAAAAACACATACCGGTACTTCTAAAGCTCACTAACTTACACGTTATATGTTGTTAATTTAACTGGTAGAAAAATTTATAAAAGCTAGAAAAAAAATTCTTGGATTATTTCTTGTCTGGGTGCAGTGACTTCCTTCAGTTTCCACTGGTTGCCTGGCAACCTCACGATGTAAACAATACTTCTTTAGTTTGTGCACATGTGTTTAAAAAGTGTTAATTAGTGAGCTTTAGAGCTTTTTATGACCTTTGAACAAAGCCACTCTTTATGCAAAGCTATGCTAACTGTCTCCTGGCTGCAGCTTCATATTCAACAGATATGAGTGTGGTATCAATCTTCTCATCTTCTCATCTCATCAAAGAAATATGCAAATACGCTTCCCAAATTCCTTTAAATGCAAATTTGGTTCTGTTTTGACAGATATTACAGTGAGTTAAAATCCCGTTTTGATTAAATCAAAAATATCTGCTGCAGTTTCTTTCGTATGTGGCTGCACAGCTACTCAGCAACCCAATCATGAGGAGCAGCATTTAAAATTCAATTCATTCTTCACTCTCAGATAGTAATTGAAAGTGATAAATTAATTATATGATTAGAGCAGAGTGAGAATGCCTTCTGGTGAGCTCAGAATCAAGCATGTCATGACTAATCTCTGGAATCTGAAATGTGAAGAATCCACATCTCTGCCGCTTGTATGTTATTACCTGCAGCAGCGGCCAGCTGAAGCGGGGTCTCTGTGTAGTTCTCCGCCCCATCCTGCAGGGCGCCCTCCACATTCGCTCTATTATCCAGCAGCAACTGTGGCAGGGAGGGAGGGGGAGGCGGAGAGGGGAGAGAGAGGGGGGGAGAGGAGAGGGGGGGGAGGGAGGAAGGGAGAAACAAACCAGGAGGGAGAGTGGGGAGGAAGAAAACAGGCGAGGGAGAGATGGTGTGTTACATTCAGGCTTGGCAAGAGGAGAAGCCTCAACTGTTGGAAACCTAAACCATCTCATTTACAGATTGTCCGAGCTCTAGACACTTAACCCACTCCTAGCTACGCTCCCTCATTATGTTCTATCTGGTGGGCTTATTGTTGGTGTTGACTTGCCTGAGCTGAGAAAGGAAGAATCAAAATGTGTTCTTCTTCTTCTATCCCAAAAAAAACCCCATCTCATTGCGATTAATAATTGAAAAAATCCTGAGGGCGACGCTGTTCATCAGGCTTTCAGCCAGTGTCAGCTCATATAATAACTACTGCAATAGACTGTATTATACATTATAAAATGAACAGAAATGAACAAAACACTGAAATTTGGCATCCCTGAGGCTGTGTATCAGCCTGGCTGAGCTCTGCTCTGTTTAGTTTGCCTCTGGAGTTTTCTCCCTGCTGCTATAGCATCCTTAGATTCAGTTGTGGTGAAAACCAGGGGGCTGGGTGACTCATCTACACATCTTAAGAGCGTACATTATTAAAAACAAACTTAATCTGGAGAGTTTGCCTTGACCAAGTCCTCTACACATAACTGAGATAATTATTGCACAGGATCAAGAAGGAGAAATAAAAAAACGACAAAAGGCATTATTATTATTATTATTATTATGATGCACCATAATAATAATCATCATCATTATATCCTCATTTTGGTGCAAAGGTCAGGGCAAGGGCCACAGGTTAATGATTACAGGTCATAAACGTCACTACCTGCACGACAGGGACGTGTCCGTGTAACACGGCGAAAGTGAGTGGCGTCCCCTGGCGCGTTTCAGGATAAACTGAGGGGTGCTTGTTTACTGTGCTTGGCACCTGGGAAGTCATAGGTGAAGTTCAGGGAGAGAGATATACAGCCATTAACATTCACAGCTCAGGGCGGGAGATATGGGGGAGGAGGGAGGAGCGAGAAGCAGTATGCAGGAGGAGTGTAAGCAAAGGAGGGCAGGATGGCAGAGGGAGATTTTCCTCTTGAGTTTCACAGAAAATCTTGCGCAGCTTGACTTATAGCCCTCATCTGAATCCGCTCTCTGAATGTTATATGTGCCTGGGCATGGCTCTCTGACCACACTTTGTACTATCTGCCATAGCTCCATCTTTAAATAGTGTTTCATTTCAAAGGGGAATGAAACCAGAGAGAAAACACAACATTGGCAAAGACTACAAACACTGGCAAGACGGATGGTGCTGACTCATGAACAAAGCAGCGTCAGAGTAAAATTAAACAGCCATACAGCCCGATGCTGTTCTGTGATTTCTAAAGTGGCTTTATCACAGAGTAAATTATAGAAATTATTTCTAAATGTCGCCTAGAGGAGGCCTCTTTCCAACAGACGTTTAATGTAATGTCACATTTCATTTGAGCTCTGATGCTAAACAACAGTGGGACTGTTAGTGTTTATGTGCTCGCAGTGATGAATTATTAATCACTTTATAATAAGAGGCAGTTTCAGCAGAAGCAGAGGGCATCACTGACATAAAACATAACGGCTCCAGAGTAGTATTTTAACAAAACGGTTTAAACAGAGCAACGTTCAATCAGCAATTTGCTGAATTTTGTTTTTACTTAAAGGCTCGGTTCACCCAAATTATAATCAAAAAGACATGTTTTCTCTCATTCCCAGCAGTGTGTTTAGCCATGCAGATATGGTAGTTTTGGTTTTATATGTTGAGGTTGTGAGATTTCTGTCAATACGATGGAGGTGAGTAACAGTAATGCTTCATAACCCATAGCCCTAGCTCGGGTTTTTTTTTATAGGAACTATTTTAGTTGCTGACAGTAACGTCTGGGGATTATGTAGGTCAGTAGGTTCCTCTGTGTTTTGGCTTGTGACTCCTTACGATGCAGAAATCTCATGACTCCGTTATCTACACACCACTGGCTGTGGAGATACCACGGAGAGACTACACAAACTATCATCAGCCAGCTTGTGTTTCTGCCTACGAGTTTCTGATACCAGTGGAGATTGTAGAGTGAAGACAACATGAGGCATGCTGAGAAAGGACTCAGACATCTCCACTGCAAACACAGTGTCACAGTAAATAAAAGAACATAAAAACAATGATTGCAATGACAGTAGTCTGCTATTCTGTAATGAGAGACGGCGAAGTTCTTGCACACTCTATATCTGAAGGGGAATGAAAGAATGGAAACACAATCAGTGTGGTAAATGTAATTAAAGCAGCTTATGGCCTGATGGTGTAGCAGATAGTAGTACTATGAGTGAAATCTGAACTATGAATCAAAACCTACTCTGATGGCATCTGCTGTTAACCCCTTGCTTTAAGTATAAATCCAGCAGATATGAGTTTTGAGGAGTTCAAAACAGGATTTTTGATTCTCAGGCTGTTTATTTTTAAGTATTTTTAGAAGCCTGAAGAAGTAAAAATAACCTTTATTTCCTTTATACTATTTTCATTTCTGTTTATTATTATTATTTATCTTAATTTTATTGTTTTTCCTACTCTATTGCACATGTCCTTTAGCCTGATTCTCATTTTATCTGCCTTGCATGTTGCTTTGTAACATTGTTAAGAAAGGTGATTTATACATAAAGTTTATTATTATTATAATTATTATTATTATTAGTAGTAGTAGTATTATTATTATCATTTCAAGCCCCTGGAGGATTTTTAAGCAGTTCTCTTTCACATTCATATTTGTTTTTAGGTTTTTTTTTATATGTGTAAAAAAATATACAAAACAATCTAGTTAAACCAGGACATTGTTTTGGTAAGAGTGAGATTTGAGCAGAGCAGATTTGATTTCCATTTAGATAATGTAGATCTCAAAACCCTAGGCACATAAAACTATCTGCATGGCCAGACTTCATTTAGAAATACACGAGAAAATATGTTTCTTGTAATTTGAACTCCTAGATGATTTATACAAGTAGCGCTTTGTTTTAGAGTCAACACATCTGCACTATGTACAGGCACTAAACCAATGGAGCAATCACAACAATGACGTCACTGTGGTGGAGGAGAGTCCATGAAGCATTTCTATTCTCGAATGTTCTTATTTCCAGATCAGATTAAAGCAGCTACACATACACACACACACACACACACACACACAGAGCACACACTGCAGATCAGGCCAAATCAGATCAGGATTTATAACAATAAGGCTTCACTGTTACTTTTATTCTCTTTGTTAATAAATAAGTGCAGTGAAGTTCATGCTTCATGCACAGACTGTGGAAGCAAGTTACACTAAGTGCACACACTTGTACAACAGTAATGCATTATTGATGTAGTATAAAGCAAACTGCTGCTGAATGTCTGTGCTATAGAATATGATGCCTGCACTCAGGGACTATCAGTGGATTATTATTTTTTATCAGAGTAGAGACAAACTATGATTGTTACTGTGGAAACGACCCTTGCTTATTGTTTATCAGTGCACTTCATGTAATAAGCTGCCAGGAGAACAGAGAGCATGCCGACAGCAGGTGAGACAATGAAGACAGAGAGAGGGGAAAGAGCAACACAACGTGGGTTCATCGTTTTCACTGATACACACAAACAAATGTAAATGAACATTTTGGACAAAAACACACAAAAAAAAAAGTGGTCCAATGCGACATTTTGACAGACTGAAGTTTTTTTGTGAACACTGACCTCGCTGTTGATGTCGGCTCCGGCATCGAGCAGCATCTGGACCATGGCCTCATCACCGCGGACGCAGGCGTACATCAGAGGGGTCATTCCCTGTGGGAGGGAGGCAGGAGGACGGTTTCTACAATTTACTTTTGTAGAGAGGAAAGGTTTTGAACTCTTTCAGGGGTTTCCAGTAAATCACAAATGCAATCTACTTCTTATTTGAAAATGGTACAAAAAAAAACTTTTTTCAACAGTTTGGCAATTTTAATAGTACAGTAAGTGCCATAAAACTGCGATTGAAAGGGAATTGCTCTCAATTCTAGGCTAAAGTCATGCCAATTCTACTTGTGTATTACCATTTTATGCAACTTTATAGTATAAATGTTAAGAAAACAAAAGAACTG
>NW_023339652.1:3929471-3969655 GCF_004916995.1 Morone saxatilis | reverse complement strand
TATTATTATTATTATTAAAATGTCCAGCCCATAATACATCATAATACATTCTGTCATTATTATATGATGAGTAACAAGGCTGGATATCAATCAACTCCCATATCATTATAGTATTATAAAAGAAATATAAAACAAATGAAATTATTGTACAGATAAGGTTCTCCAGAGTTATTGATTGTGCATCCTAGAAAGGACTAAATTATTCTACCAATATGATAATTATCTCACACCTGGCACCATGGCATCATCAAAATATGGCGTTATATATAAGTTTAATGGCATTTTTAGGCAGAAATGTACAATAGTGTTTTTGTCAGTGCACTTTTTGTCTGTTCATTAACAAATTACTTGTCAACAGTGCACTCATGGTGTACTTGAGCACGCTGATTCATTATTATAACTAACAAACACACGTGAAATTGAACTGTGAAGGCAGATTCTTTGGTCATTTCTCCTAACTAAACCATGAAAAATGTGGATTTCATTGCTATCGGCAAAGCCCTTAAGAGATCATTAGCAGTTCTATAAGGAGCTCTGCAACAGCTGTGCTTTCTAGTTCTATAGGAAGTCTTTTTTTACATAATGTTCTTTAAATCGCTGTGTTGTCATAAAGAACCTCTGAAGTGCCATATGAGCTAATCAGCTCCCTGACTGAAGGTTGCATTAAAATATACCCAGTATTCATACCTAACATACGACTCAGAGCCCATTTCCCTCCTCATCAATCAGAGACATTTCCAGCAGTTGCTTGCAGGTTCTAATTTTCCGGACATAATCATAGCTGCCTCAAAATAACTGTGTCCTCTCAACCAGAGCGACAGCATAGGTGGGCTGTGAAACTCCTAACATAACATCTTATATCTCCACACGCCACCATATGCATGGAGCACTCTCTTGAGCCTGACACGCCCACACACATTATGCTCCGAGCTGCGGGGTAAAGCTACATCTAAGTGAAAAATAATAAAATAACTTTATTAAGTAAGTAAACCAGGTGGCGAGTTTTTCCCATTTATCCGACTATCTAGACTCAAGCAAAAGATCATTTTAAAAAGTGTTTTGGATGAGCTTCCATAAAGCAGACTTCAATCATATGTCTGATCTGGGCCATTATGTTCAACAGAGGCCTTTTACGACTTGCTCATAACACGCCGAAGCACTTTATGTTAAAGACTGATATCCCTTTGTGGTGATTCATTCTCAAATATTTCCTGGACACTGGTCTAATCAGTCTTAATCAGCAGACAGCTAAAGAGCGATAGACGTGATCATCGTGATGAGTTCAAATGCCTCTCAGCCGTGATGACAGGCCGCAGTTTTTACTTTATTACTCCTGTAATGCTGTCTGGTCCCTTGCACCGTTTAACTGGTTTTTACAAGTGAATAAAAGCCTGTGTGTCACCTCGGCTTGTTATTTATGAGAGGAGAGGGGAGGAAACCTGTCAGTCAATATTTGTTATACTCGTAAGGACCTGTAAATACTAAAAAGTAATTCAGGTCCGTTCCAGTCAAATAAACTGACTGAATGTGGTTATGAATCAAACTGCCAGGAGCTGTGGAAGACATGAAAACTGTAGGTTTTCCAAAATATAGGTTTTTAGAGTATCTGAGTGGAGCTCTGCCAAGAGTTTTCTTAATTGAAGTTAATCAGGCACAGCCTTCTGACCACGGAAAATCTGATTGCACTATTAGCTTCCACTTAGCAGAGCAAGGAATAACCAATATTTCCATTGACTGGGGAAGGTAGAAAATCCCAAATGACATTAACACTTTAATGCAGTAAGGCTGAGCTATCGACCTGATGGTCAAACCCATCACAGCTAATTCCAGGAAAAGTGTTGCAGTATCAGGTACAAATGGAACAATAGATCGCTCCTTTCTTCCTCTTTTTTGTGATAAACAGTAGCACTAAACGCTGTAAGTCTCTACCTGTATTCATATCTGTATTTGGATTTATATCATCAAGACTGCTTCATTTTCTGTGCTCAATTGTTTTTTTTTAATGCCATCTACACTCCTTGTATGTATAAGTGTAGCTGCCCAAATACAAAATAACAAATTTTAACCATGTACCTAAATTAAACAAATGATAAAGCATGGTTGTACTTGAACCTCACACAAATAAACAATCTAATCTAGTCTAAAAGGCTGACTAAAATATGTCTTATCTGTTTTATTATTTGTATTTATCTTCATTGTTTTGTTGTCTGATTTGACCCATAGGTTTCTGAGGAGTCGCTGTGAAGGTCAGTGGGTGGAGCTAAGGCAGGTTGAATGAAGCCTGGTGACTCAAAGCGGCCATTAATTATGTATAAATTTAAGCCTTAATTTAATTTAAACAGGTGAGTTATATATAAATTCACCCCCCTGTACAGCTGTAATGAACGGAGAAATTATCTATAGAAACCATAACCGTTTTTAAGTTTAAGTAAGTTTAATATAGGGCTTCATGGAGATTAACTCACTTCTGTATCCAGCCTCAAGTGGCCGTTTCGAGGAACTGCAGTTTTTGCGTTGGCTTCATTTGCCAGCCAGGGAGGTTGCCGATTGCACAAAACGAGCAATTAGATGACTGAATGACGAATGAAAAGGGGGTTTCTTCAATACTTTCTCACATTTCATACACCACGTCGGTTCATCCATTAGGTAGGAAATTAATCCACAGATTAATCGATAATTAATTCATTAGATGCAGCTGTATTACGAGCAAAGATCTGGGGTTATAATGAGAGCCTTTTAATGATTTCTAAATGGATTTACCCTCATGGACATAGGGGATCCTGACACTAATGTAAAGTTTGGTTTCAGCTGATTTTTAGGAGGAGTTTAGGATGTCTGAGTGTTTCCGTTTGATTGAGTTTTAACTCTGAGAAAAAGTGGTGTTGATGTTTGTGCCGGGACGACAAATCTTATACAAATATTCACATGCTGCCCATATTCTAATAATGCATTCATATTCCTATAAACACCATCGTACACAGACAGAAAGAACATTTTCATATACATAATGTGAATTTGTTGTATCAGTTCAAAGTTGTTTCATAGAATAAGAATTTAGCACATTGCATGACTCATAGGGAGCAGCCTGTGCTCAGCATGTGTGTTAACTGGGATGGTAATACTTGTTAGAAATTCACTGGGTTTAGCTCTCCACTATTCCTGTGCAGGTGTGTGATGTTAATGCCATATAAGCACGTAGGAGTGCGTGTTAAGTGCCGGACCTGTTCGCTCATGCTGTTGATGCCATCGGGCCCCAGCAGGTTCACAGCCTGCTTGACCAGGTCCGTCCGTCCGCAGTTGAGCATCCTGAAGCCCAGATCCTGCAGGAACTTGGCCTCTGTGGAGGCTGCGTCCAGCTTTCTGGTGGCACAGAAACAATCCTCCGCTCTGCAGATGGAAAGAGCAGATCCATTACTGTGATTGAGTGGGAGCTTATCTCAGAAATGGATTTTGAGATCTGTGGATATACATCTCCACTGCACACTGATGGAAACAGAAAATGAGTCGGCTTTTCACAACTTAAACTCTTAGCATTATAAAATGAGCTGCAACATTATGAGTTTATTTCAAGTATTGAGCTGTTTGCCTTCAAAGTCAATTCACCAACCTTTGCATATGTCATTTTTTTTCTTTGCTTGCTTCTGCTTCTCTACTTCCTTCATTTCCTAAAGTAGCTTTTCTCCAGGTAAGACTTTTGCTATGACTCATTATTACTCATTCATGTCTCCCGTAAAGCCTCTTAATCCAAGCTGCGAGCAGCTGTCACAGCTTCCATGGGGCCACAGAGGAACTTTTTCATCATGTTTGTCCAATGTTACGTGACAATTATATCCGACATATGTAAAGAGATGTTAATTGGCAATTCACACCTCTCAGTGTTTCATTTATTATTTCTCTGCAAGTATTTGAAATGTGATAAGACTCTTAACCCACTGACACCAACACAAAATCACTGACTGAGCTGCCGTGTGATAAATATTGTGCACGGCTACGTGACTGCTGTGATGTGTTTGAGAATGAAAGAGGGGAGAGGGGAGGAGAGAGGGGGGAAGCAGGAGAGACTGTAAGTGAGAGAGAAACATGCAGAGAGAAGATTTAGCCCCAAAGACAGCAGAGAAGAGGAACAAGCACACTTTATTTAGTAACTTTAAAGTCAAACATTACAGTTTAACATAACTCTGCAGCCGTGATCGCAGCTCTGTGAGCTAAATGCTAACGTCAGCATGCTAACACGGTGGTTTGCAAACGGGTCAGAGGACCAACAGGGGTCCTTGAGTGGGTTGTAGGGGTCCACAGCAATAGAGTTTTTGAACTTTTATCACATTTTTTTGGAAGTTGGAACAAATGAAAAAATAGGATTGGCTGTTTTGATTAATTGTAATTTGGGATTAATTAATTTGTAATGGGATTCTGGGACTAAATCCTCTACAATTGGGCGTCTGTGGTCACAATAATAACATACGCTGATGTTTAGATACAATGTTTACCACCTTAGTTTATGTTTGCATGCTAAAATGAGCTAATTAACATGTTACAAGTTATTTTTGCAGGTAATTGATCATAAACCAAAATATTTTTGAACGATCAACAAAGTTATTGTAATTCACCCAGCGACTGACATGAATGCAGATAGCAAATTTCCATCCAATAGTTATCAAGACCTTTACACTTAAAACCACAAATGTAACCCTAACTCTAACCCATATAAAACTATACCTTATCTCTAAACACCGCTAATGTGGCAAAAAATTCATCAAAGTTCACCAACTGACTGGCTGATCTTGTGTGTCTTTCTTATTTGAAACCTTGGAAAGGTCAGACTAAATTATAGCATTATATGAATCCTCATTTCCTACCACTTTGACCTGTCATGATGCTGATGAAGCACCTGAATTGAGGTGTCACTAACTGTTATAGTCACACTTGTGTTTGGCATGTCAAGAGTGTCCTTAATGACCTCTTACAATACAGTATCTCCTGCAACTGTACTGATACAAGGACTGATCTCAGTAATCACTATTATAAAGCCTTTTTGGCTTTCTGGCTTTTACAACATGGATTGTTACAATTATTTCCAGTCAAACAGGGGCTTGATTTATAGGTAGACACTATAACTTGACTTTTTTTTGGGAGCATTTATTGAAGTTTTGAACAGATGTGTGCAGTGCTGGACCTTTTGTTTGGCCTGAGAGATTTATGAGTTGAGCTACTGGTCTTATGGGCAAGAGTTTATGTTGATTAAACACTTCCAGAAGCAAGAATGACTGCTGGCTGATACGCTCACAAGGCAAAATTGCCTCCCATACTTCACTCACTGAGGTTTAACAAAACCAGTGAGATTATTTCTGCCTCAAGAGCTGCTTTCTTGTTGCAGTAAAACTTTTTTATAAGCATCATATCCTTACTTTATTTGCCGTGGTTCACAATCCACACCGGGGAGCAGCAGCCTGGCGGCCTGCCTCACATCATCGCTGTCTACAGAGAAGCTTCGTCGATGCTCAGTGTGGGCGACCGCCACCCGGATCCACTCCATCAGCGGAGGCAGTACCAGGAACGGCCTGCAGGGGAAAAACAGAGGTTTGCTTGCTCTCATCAAATGTGCAAATCAAATCAGGTTAGTTGAAACTTGGATGACATGTAAAATGGGATTTCCCTCAAGCAAATAATAGGATGTAGGAGTGAAAAATGATAACGAACTAAATGCTTCGTTAACTATGAGAGATGATCCCACATGAACACACTATTTTCTACCAAACCTAGAACACAGCTATTTCACATGAGAGTTTTAATTTTTTTTGTGCTCTTCTTGTAAGTTTGAAGTGGGTGGGGATCCGTTGGGAAAAACATGACATACCATCATGCATCAGTCAGGATTGAATCAGAATCTGAGGACAGTTGGTGGGTTGTTTGGTCATAATATCAGATCAAACCACACCTACACAGTCCTGATGACGAGTTTTTGAGTGTTAGACTCTTTAAGTAATAACTTAAGAAGTTTTTTTTTGCTTCCATTGTCACCTAAAAGTCTATGTTATGTTGTTGTGACCCAAAACCAGACCTAGAGAAGGCTATAAAAGCCTCAAAAAACTAGAAACCACATACACACGCAGACTTATATCAGAATAAAGTATCATGATTAATGTGACCTTTGTACGTCAAAGTGAATTTTTCAAACCGATAATATCACCTAATTCTTTAAGACATGTTGCTGGGATTCATATTGCTCTGTGTGCTCTATTGACTTTTCAAATAAAATCACTTGGTCCAAAACGGATAGCCACAAAACTTTCTAATTAAAGATGCCCTTACAGATAACTGAAAAGGCAGCTACACCAAATCACTGTTCATAATTTATAACTCAGGTAGTCCAGAAAAGAAAGAGATCTAGATGCTGCAACTTCCCTAAATGCTGTTATTACCTTCTTTAATCAAAATCAGTAATGGGTCTTGCCTGGCTGACATGTTCATATTTCATCATTTATTTCCAGGACTAGTGTGTGTGTGTGTGTGTGTGGATAGTCTCTAATCACATAACCTGTAAATCACCTAATCTGTCTCTCACACACACATACACACTCTTGTGTTGTTGTGTCTGCTATTTATCTTTTCCCCCACAGTGCAACAGCAGCAAAAATTCAGGTCAGTCATTCATCAGACATTTAACCCCTTTACATCGGTTCACAAGCAGAATGAGATGTTTGTTTTTTCATTTTGTCAGGTGTTGATGTGCATAAAAAATGCTTAAACTAATACATATTCAACAGGTTTGACTTGCTAATTTATTGTAGTAATAATACATTTTGGGAAATACAGTTATTTGCTTGGTTGATAAGAGTTATATGAGTAGATCGATAGCACTCTCATGGCTGTGCGTTAAGTATAGTGCTCACGCTATGAGATCTTCAAAGTTAAAAAATACACATATCAACACTTATAAAATGTATTATTTACTGTAACACATCATATCTTGTTCAAACAATTCATACTCAAACAGAAAACAGAAAAAGTATCATTTACTGTAACCACAGTTCACTATAAAAGGGTATCCCGTATCACGAAACATAAAGGCTCATTGTTTTCAGGCACTGGATAAAGTTAATCGATCTAAATGTGAGTCCATCTGCTGGCAGTGTGTGCTTTTGGTAAATCCCACTCATTCATAATAATTTTCCTCTCAGGCTCATAAAATGGTCCTTTCTCTACTCTACATTAGGGATCTAATGACAAACAGAACAGCCTTATAGGTGCTTTTTGCTGTGCCTGGTAGGTCACTGTTAGATAGGACACACTTGAAAAAAATCCTTTTACAAGGTTCTCATTAAGCAGATATAAAGCTTGATTCCCCCCCCCCCCCCCCCCCCCATTTATTATACTGAGTCATAATGACCATCCCCTTTTATGATAGTATTCCAGAGACTTTTAACAACAAATGTCCTTATTCTTCAAGAAATATTAATTATGGTAGAGCTAGGAATAATTCTGACTCACTAGATCTTAGTTTAGATCATAATAAAAGTCCTTTAAGGCTTTTAAAATCATGCAGCAGTCTCAGATGCACATTGGAAAACCTTAACACTAAATGAAATGGGCTAATTTCGTGTTATAGTCAGCTAATCATATTTTAAATCCATCAGTAAAGGTCCCTGTAGAGCTTTTCTCCCTCGTGACCCTCTGGCAACTACAATTTCCTGAATTTTGTTTTTATTTCAAACAGAACCACGTACCCAACAGAGAGAAGCCATTTGGGACTGTTTACCATTTATGCAGCTGGTCTGGTCCTTCTGTAAATTTGCTGTAAGCACATGTTTAATCAGGACAGCAGCTTTTAGATATTGACACACTGTGTTTGACTAGTCTACATTTTGTGTGCATCAGTTTCTCATCACACAACCAAAGCTATCCTTATCTTTACACCTAAAGTCTGCCAGGAATTTGAACTCTGGCAGGAGTTTTAAAATAAAGCAAGGTCCTCACTGCTGTTTGGCAGTTGGCTGACTAATGTGACAATTCAAGCCTCCTCCCTTTTCTCAGAGCTCGTGCTCTAACTGATGTCTGCTTCCTGAAAGACATATATATATATATGTACCGTTCTGGGTTTGAGAAAGAGGGAGGCCCAGTCTGGAATAAAAACACTGAAGGTAATGTTATCCATCGATACAGACAGCAGGCCTGTAGCAACAACCAACACCAAGAGCTGCCAGTGTGAAAATTCCTCCTCAGGAGTAAACGTCTTGGTCATAATACTGAATATATATTATGAATCATAATCTACTGCAGCTCTGTTACTATTTTAAATTGCTGTAGATTCTTCATCTTTCTTATAAACTTAAAAAAATTGGAGCCATAAAACCAATTTTCTTCCTCTAAGGCTAATTTGAAGTCAGGTAGATATATAAAGCTCAGGTGTAAAAGTCATTTGAGCATTTCACTTCTCTTCAATAATGTGCCACCTTACAGAAGCTTATCTGGAGCTTCACAAAACAACTCTAAAAGATAATTTTATCTAATTTAATCATATTCTGCCTATCTCTCGTACCACTGTGTTATTCAGACCCTTTCTACTTGTCTTCAACCTTTCGGCAGAATGCTAAATAGAGGATTTTTCTCTCCGGGGACCCGAGAGCCTGCTGACATGTCACTCCGCCTGACATTCCTTGTGCTCCCCAGGGTCGTCAGGATGGAGTTTTTATCTCCTCGGAGTGGGAGAAAGATGTTGGAATATCTGTCCATCCGTCCATCCAAGTGAAGTCCCCCTGGTTCCCATCAATCTGCTCAATGCCTAGGGAAGTGTCAGCGCTAACCAGCCCACGCAGCATCTTACAGGATCGCTTGTGGGGCGAAAAACTTGTGCAAGAAAGTGGATATGTTTGTACTAACCTTTACAACAGTTGAAATTATTCTAGCACTGGTGTGCCACCAACTGACAGAGGCAATATGGCTGAGAGGATATATGTGTCTACCTATCAAGACGGAGAGCTTTTGGAGTTGGTGCCGACTGGATGCAGTGCTTTTACAGTGCGTACAGTGTGCCAGAAATTAGGGTGAGGGACGTTTCGGGAGATTGGATTTTAACTTATGCAAACATTTCTCAGAGATAGAAATCATCTTGACTTCAAGCTTGATGAGTGGAGGTAAAGGACCACATATCATGGTGTACAAGTTAGCTAATTGACAAAACTGAGCAAGCGAAGACAAACTTCTTGTCAAAATGGCTCTTTTTTTTGGCTCTTTGAGACAAACAAATTGAGACTGTCTGCATTTCCAGAGCTAATACATCCTAAGTGTCTGCTGAGGCCTGTGCCATTTGAAACACTGCTATTGCCTAAATGGATTTTCCAGCCATTGGTATACCCATTACAATGTGAGCGGGTAAGTTGTTTAAAACAGTTCAGGTGATCATAGACAATCGTTAGAGTAATGAAACATCACGTAGTGTATTTGTGTTTAGGTGGTCATAATTACTGGTGAATCAGGTCAAGCACTTGAACTAATCAGAATCAGAATCAGAAATACTTTAATAATCCCAGGGGGAAATTACTTAAATTAGACCAATAAAAAGGCCTGTTTTTATACAACTACTGCTCTAAAGTTGGACATTGGAAATTTGCCATTTACCACTCGCGTTTGCACCTTTTTTGGTTGTTTGAAGGTAACTTTCTGGAGATAAACTCCGAGTTAACGTAAAACGACTAAAAGCATCACTAGCGAACAATGCCACCAAAGATGCTATCCATGCAAACATGAATTTTCTTCCACTTCGACAGTAACACAAAAAATTTATTACAGTTCAATTTTAACCAGTCTGAGACCGCCTCATTTCAGCTGACTTCTTGGCCCACAGAAAAAGAGCTCATATTATCATATTTTTAGGATTTGGACAAAACTATCAGTGTGTGAAAGCAGCATCATCTTCACTGTTGGACTCACCTCTCAGTCTGTAAGGTGACTTTGGAGGGCTCAACGTTGGGGTTCTCCCATTCCATCTGTGGGCAGTGCATGAAGTAACACAGGGTATAGAGGGCCTCGGGCTCCCAGTGCACCGTGGTGTTGGTCTTCTGGTGGACCGGAGTCCCATTGCTGGGGTTCTTGATGTGCAGCGGCTGGAGGTGGTGCATGGCCCGGGATACCAAATCACCTGGAAGATATTTTAATACATGAGAACAGCTCATGGATTTCCCCAACATAATTTGATAAATAAACAGGGAGCATGAAAATACATTTTAAAAAAATGACACAAATGCATCAAAGATGAAATCATAACATTGTGTACTACACTGAGGAAATATTTAGTCATTATAAAAGTCCTACGCATTACTCTCACTCTCAGAGCACAAATCCATTTTCTGCACCACTCCTTTGACATGTGAGTACTCGCAGCACTTCTGTAATGAAGTAGAGACGCACTCCCTCATTCACACACCCTCTGATGATACATTTAGTCATACACATATGCCCACACAATCCTTGCTGAGTGGGAAATTGCAGCCTTGAAATTAAATCTTACGCACATCGTGCTTCTCTTATCACTTAGGAGTCTGAGCTCTTATTCTTTACTCATTTTTATCTTATGCTCTTTTTCTCCTCTGACTGTGTCAGTGTGCATGTGTGTGTGCAAAATGTCAAATGAATCAGGGAAGCCTGTTTAAACCATGTGAACTTCCTGCCATTAGAAATGTGATTCACTTATTTTTTGTAGCTTTTACCACTGTATCCATCACAAGGGACCAAACATGAGTAGTCAGTAGGTTGTAAACAAATAGTTTTGTGAGTCATAGATAGTGTGCTCCTACATTGAAAGATACAGTACAGAGGGAGTAGTTCCAGTGGAAATACGTGTCGGTAATAAAGACTGTGAGAAGTTATGCTCTGCAAGTCTGAGCCACTGAATTCTTAATACAGAAAAAAAAAAAAAAAGTTTAGCCACACTTATTAGAGGTAAAACGGAAAGTGAGCACCCACAAAATGTTGTAAATAATCACTCATCACACAGAAAACTGTGGACACACAACCATGGTCAAAGAAAAAAACAAAACGTTTTCAGTCAATACAGAAGCTGCAGCGGCATTAGCTAGGAGCAATAAAGTCAGGACAATCATTTTTCACACTGATAAAGAAATATGTTGATTAAAGGAATAGTTCAGCATTTTGGGAAATATGCAGAGATATGGCAGAGAATAATATAACTCTCATACCTGTCAGTTAAATAGCCTATAAGGCTACAGTCAGCAGGTGGTTAGCTTAGCTTAGCACAAAGACTGGAAACATTGGCGGTTAGCATATAACCTCCTGTAAAATGGTGAATTGTCGTTTTTATGACTACCAGGACAAAATGTGCCATTTAGTGAGTTTTTAGAGGTGCTGGCAGGTGGATGTTGTCATTTTTGATTGAGCTAGGCTAGTTTCCCGCTGTTTCAAATCTTTGTGCTAAGCTAAGCTAACCTGCTCTTGGCTTCAGCTACAATATCTAATGAACAGATATGAGAGTGGTATCAATCTTCTCATGTAACTCTCGACCAGAAAACAAGCATGTTTCTAAACACGTTAAACGGTTGTTATTTCTGCATTTTTTTTTCATGCATCTTGCTAGCTAGTTATGTGTAGGAGGATGATGTTCCCATTCTTAATCCTGCCTACAGAGCTCAGTGGACACAACAACAACACAACACCATCTGTTTGAAATGCTGGGCGATGATTCAGAGGTCTGGAAACAGGTTACCACGTTTCCAGATGTTATCATAACCAATAGGAATAATGAATAAGAATAAGATCCAAACTGCAATCAGCAAATTATTTTTCAGTCACATTTTAGGGACAAAAATCTTTTCCCACAGCCTAGATTTTTGATTAAGGTTTGAGTAAAGATCAGGATTGGCAGAGAATTAATGCTCCTTTTATTTGACAAAAACAAGTGTGTGCATTTGAGGAGGAATAAAACATTTTTCTACTTTCCCCCAGGAAAAAACCTCATAACTTAACAGTTTTATGTAAAAACAAAACCAGCGAGACCACAGAGATTAAATAAACCTTTATTCTAGGAAACATAGGGAACATTTACTGGTATCTTCTTCTTCTATGAATGTGGTCCATTACTTTTAGTATGAACCTATTTCACACTGTGTCTGTACGCAGCAGGAGCAGGGAACAAATGAAAGTCAGAAGAAATTTTACAATTCTAATAGTTTTGAACACCAGAGGAGGTAGGAATTTCAAAGTCTGAAATTCCATACCTGTATACTACACAGGCAGATAGTCAGCGCTGACATTTAGAGAGTCATAATTCTGTGATTTAGGATTTTGACAACTTCACAGCAGTTTATCGATGAGGTCATTAGTGATGCATTTAAGAATAACGATGTTGCTCTGAGAGGAAAAATACTGCAGCGTGAGCCTGCGGGGTCGATTTCTCGGAAAAATTAATATCCCCATTGATCTAATTATTTACAGGGTTCACTGGAACGCTGGAGGTTTCAGGCATTTTGGGTTTAGACCGAAAACACCGCCTACCTGAATCTTACTGGATGAGTAATATGTGAATAAAACATTATGTGTGAAAAGTCTGAAGCTCTGAGCTTGCAGTGCAACAGTAAACACAACACACATTTTCTCTCTCTCTCTCTCTCTCTGATCTTGTTTGATTGTTTGTTCCAAAAATACCCCGTCTGAAGAAAGTTGGCCTGTCTTGAAACCTCATTCTTTAGACAGAATGACACGGTAAGTCGGCGCCCAAGGTTCTCCATCTGTCAGACTAAAGGCCCCTGACAGAGTTCACAGGCAGTCAGACGTAAACAGAGAGCGCGTTGCTCACAGCACAGTTTGCACTCTGGCTCCAGGGAGCCTCATAGACAGTTGAGAATTAAATACGTCAAGAAATAATTGAAAGGCCCTATTTCTATGATTGAAGATGTGTGGTGGGATAAGGCTTTCATGTACAAGTATGGACATGTTGGACAAACATGATTAGCTATGGTCACTTCAGTGCGATTAGTCAGATGCAGCAGGGGCAGCTCCTGAAGGTGTTCGGTGCAGACCGAGGAGGATGTGACCTACAGCCAGTGCTACGGTTGTCATTGACTTTGGGGAACTAACTTATTTTAGTTGAGGTCATGGTAATTTGGTCAGCCTTATGGCGCTGAAAACCAATTTCCTCAATCTCCTTCTTAATATGAGAAACATTTACACTCTATTTTCTGCCAAAAGCTAGAAGAGTTTTAGTTATTATACATTAAAAATTTAGATTTTCTTGTTTTGTCTGATGTCTTGACTGGCAGGGCTCTGTTGGAAAAAGGGGACGTAAAATACTTCTGTGTACTAATGAGAGTTTTAATCAAAATCTGATGATTGGCCACAAATGTGATCAAACCACAACCACACAGTCCTAATAAAATCGATAAGCTGAGCTTTTGAGTGTTAAATACTGAACAGATAATACCTAAGGATGTTTGTTTCAAAACTTTTAACTCTGGTTGTTGGTTAGTTAGTCGTGAATGTTTAATCTTGTGGAGCAATACTTAAGATTTGAGTAAAAATGAATAAAGATTTCTTATAATTTCATCAGGAATCGTCCTCAACCTCAACTCTAACCATAAAGATATAGCATAAAAAGCAATGTTATTTTTGCAACTGTGATTTCTATTTGTGTGATTCTGTCATTGTGTCATTACAAACAACATATTTTGTTGTTGGCTTTATTGATTTTTTGATATAATCACTGCATTAATTGTATAACTGCCAGTACAGTAATGCTATAACAACGTTTTTAAAAAAAAAAGATTCATTGTTTAAGTCATCTGGCAAACAAAAGCATCGCCTCTCTCCTGCTTCTTAATGTGACAGTGTACTGATTTATTGATTTTCTCTGTTCAGTATGATTGTGAATTGAATGCCCTTGGGCTTTGAAAAGCTGACCACACAAAAAAAAGCAGCCAAAGATGGTCAGTTTCACTATTTTGTAACATAAAACAATCAGTACATTAATCATTAAATGCAACAAGTATTACTTGCAGCTCTGCAGAAACTACAGGTATAAATTGCTCCTTCAAACTGGCTCCTTGACTGTGCCACAGCTTGCAGACTCTGTTTGCTTTGCACCTTTGGTACTCAGCAGCATTTGGCTTCAAACCTTAATCAGGTTCAGCATAGGAAACCTTTGTACTTAGGATGTCCCCATGCTACTCAGAGTGAGTTTACGCAGTGTGCTACTGGCCTGAATATAAAGAGGAGAAGTGAGACATTAAAACAGATTAGAGAGATAAGAGATGTGCATTTTACATTACAAACTTCTGCTCTGTGGGAAACGATATAAGCAAAGCATAAAACAGACAACAGAGAACCACTGACTCCAAAAACAGACAACGCTTCGTTGGGTTTGCTGAGATAAAACAGAACTCAATAACTACACAACATCCATAAATAATAGACCACATGTCGTCTTCTACCACAGCAAACACTAGAAGCAGCCACCATGCGAATGGTTAAACGCTGCTGTCCCTCGGAGCTCAAGCCAGCGCCGGGGCTGATCATCAGGCTTTCTTTACCTACAGTAAATGTTCTTGTGACTTTGGTTTTGTCAGCAGGACAACATTTGCTCCTGTCTCCTTTGCTGTAATTATCTAAGCAACACTCCTATGGGGTTCATGCTTCATCTCATTTGAATTAATCACAGGGGACAGCTTAGTGTCTTCCTTTCTTCCAGCCAAGTCCTTCCCTCTTGGAAGGACTCATTACCGAGCAAAACTTTGTTCCCTATTCCCAGAGAAAAAAATCATGTACCAGTGTAGAGCACAAAAAAAAATCCCTGCTATAATGAGATGTCAACACTTTAAATTCTGTCATACAGCAGCTACAAACCCTGTAACTGCCTTGTCTTTATCCGCCGTATTACAACAAATGCATAAGGACCAATGTAAGTTTGAGGGTATGTAATATTTTCATGGAGCTAATAATTTTCATGTCATTAAAGATAAAAGTAAGAAATAAAACTTAAACCAGAATCCACAGACATGCTAGCAGCTCTGTGAGGATGTACTTTGACACAGCAGTGCTTTGACCTAAATGCTAGCATGGCAACATGTTCTTAGGGAAAGTGTTAACATGCTGTAGTATAATTATCACCATTTTCACCCTCTTATAGTGTTAACATGCTAACATTTGCTAATTGGCACTGAACACAAAGTACAGTTGAGACGGATTTTGCTGATATTTGGTCACAAACAAGTGCGAACCTATCGTGACTCCACCCATTGGTTGGATGGGTATCGAGGTCTCGCCCATACACCCTGGCCGACTCAATCGCGACGCGAAACCACCTTTTTATAGCTTCATTAACACTTAAACACATCAGAATGATAAGAACAACCTAAAATGAAACCATCTTTGGGAAAAATTTATTTGACATGTCCTATCTGTTAACATAGAGGGGATGGGCTTTATGATATATTTTTTGCAGTCAGGGGGCGATCAAGATGCTTTGGCTTCACTTTTGGTGAGCTGTCCTGTACATTTTATGGACAGTACTTTTCCACACACAAATTTACACAGCCAGAAATAAGACACTTTGCAACCAGTAAATAAGAAAAAACGTATGCTCTGGGTTTGATGTTTTCTTTTTATATGTAGCCAATAATTTCGACCTAACAAGTCATTAAAGATGAAATCTTTTCACCTATGACTCCAGAAAAAACACCAGGAACTTAGGCAACGCTTCCTCATTAAAGACGACCTCCTGGCGTGCAGATATAAAGACTGTAGCTGGTTCACCTGCACTTTCTCCACCTCAGCAGCTGAAGCTTTAATGGTTGTTTTCTCGTCTTTATGTCAGTATATGGGCCAGTTTAAGGTTCCTCCATTTAAGTGAACATTGCATACTTCCCTTCACAGCATATACTTTTTGATCTATAAATGTACTCTTCTGCAACAGGTACAATGAAGCACAATGTAATTATGTTTTCATAACTTGAAGCCATGGGGAATGTGGTTTGATTTATTGTACTTGGAAGAGTACGTGTACTTTGAAGGAGAGTAATTGAACTGTGGTAAGTTCTTATTGCAATGTATAAGCATAAAACCCAAAAGGATTTAAAAAAAACTAATTATCAGTCCAATAATATGCTTTGTAAACTAATTAAATGTGTAATTATATTTTTGCTATGAGGCATAACGCCAATGTTACCAAATGTCAGTAAAACAATATTAAAGTATTTCAGTGATTATATAAGGCTTTTTCTTGTCATATATTTTTAAATGTAGTTTAAACTATTTTGTTTTCTGCCTGGCCTCTGCTTATAAGTGAGTTGACATATTCCACATTAATGTGAACTTTGCTGCCACTAACATCAGCAGAGTTTAATGGGCCCTGCCTTGCTGCATGAGGAAATCATTTACATTAATATCACAAAGTTTTGAATTCTTCCCAAGACTTACAACACCCAGAAGTCATGTCCCGCACCATTAGTAAGTGTATGATAGGGGTTGAGGTGGTGTAAAGGTTCAGCCATTTTTATTAAGTCAAACTTACTTTGCTTACTGCTTAAGATCCTTATTTGCACAGAACTAGTAGTTTTACTCATCCCTTGATTTGTAATAATTTATATTTATCAATTTACATATAAGGCTTTTTTTATTTATTTATTTTTTATTCTTTGTGTTTTGTATTTTTTTGCAAAGATCTGTTGGTTTTTGGCAGCTTTTTCCTCCTCGATGGGGTGCAGAATTAGGGAGGAAGCAGTGAAAATTATTAATGGGAGTTCTGATAGTATTTGGGAGTCAATTCAGGAGACTCATCTCCTGCAGCTACTCAGCATGGAGGCCCTTCTGGGAAGGAGAAAGGCTGAATCCATCAAAAGAGCAAAATTTTTAATGGTAATGAGAGGGATGAGATGCGCGCCAGCATTTGGTATGATTTTATCTTTCAACAAGCTCAATGCTCCCGACTTGGGAACAGCATACTTAAATGTTGCATCATGTTTCTGTTGCATCTGGACATGAATCCTTTGAATTTGATCTTACCTTCAGTAAAACGCTTATTATCCTGTACAAACAGGGCTGAAGAAACTCAAGCGCAAGGGGTAAATTCATAACTCAGATACAGTTAACTGGTATTCTGCTATAGGAGACTGGCCACGGGGAGCAACAGGACTATGCTGTGTATTATTTTCTGTCAGGTGGAAGCACTTCTAGCTACTCAGAGCTTCATGATGATCAACAGAAGTCAAGTTAAAGTTCTGAGAAAAGGCCATGTGCAAATCAAACAAGTCTAAAAGTGCACAAAAATGACATATATGAATATTTATTCCTGTAGTTTTAAATATAGATGTGCAGTTGACTGACTGTTGACTGACTGTTGACACTTGAACTACTTTGGATGTTTTTTTATGGCAGTTTGTCTGAATGCAGTAATAAACTAAAAGATAATTTACTGGCATAAACAATTAACAACAACAACAATACCCAGTGTGGTCTGTTGGCATGGGCTGACGTCAGATTCCCAGCCTGCTCTATCATCATGTCTGGCCCTGGTTTTTGATTTCATTAAGTACATTAATTGTGATGTAACCCCACTTTTAGCCTGCAATGTTTCTTTTTTGTGGAAGAAAAGAAATTGTAAATTGAACATATTCAAATCTACATTGTTTTGTACCGTCCATAACAATTGTTTGTTTAAACATCACACACATATACATACTAACTTTAGGCCTTTAGGATGTTAAACCAGTCATATTTTAAAGGACGAGTGTGTGGGATTTAGTGACATCTAGCAGTGAAGTTGCAGACTGCAACCAACTGAAACTGCTCACCTTGACCAAGCCTGTAAGAGCCTCTACAGTGGCCACGAAAAATGCAAAAGGCTCTATCTGAAGCCAGTGTTTGCTTTTTGCCATTCTGGGCTACTGTAGAAACATGACAATTCAACATGGCAAACTCTGTAGAGAAGGACCCGCTCTCTCTGCAGATTAAAACGGCTCATTCTAAGTTAACAAAAACACAACAATTCTTATTTTTAAGTCTTTATACACTAATAAAAACATACCTATGAATATTATATTATATTTCTGCCAATACATCCTCCTAAGCGTTACACTGGACCTTCCTTTAAGATGAATTAAGATTCAGTCATGTATTTAAACTAATAGCACACACGCTTGACCAGATGTGATTTAAGTGTAACTAAATAATAGCAAGCAAACAAGCCTGTAATTCAAGCAGACAAAGTGAGGCCAGCCAACTTCTCATCAAATGTGACCCGAGATTATCATGGCGAGACAACTGTTGTGTTCTCTAATAGAGGACTGAGATGGAAGATTCCTCTGCTGTCCTCTGACACACTGTCATGGCCTATAGCTCCCCAGGGGCCCAACTGAGGACATTTAATCATCACTTGGTAATACGACCGACTCAGAGCTCTGCCTTTGGGCCACATTAGCAATTCCATGGCAACTATTAATCACAGTCAATTACAGGACATGTCATCATCAACACAGAACTAGCAGATACTTTTACTGGCGCTGCTCAAGCGGAAATTAATCACCAGTGGACACATTTAATATGGGACACATGAAGCAAGGCCAATGATAACCGTCTGTGTTTGAATAAGCAGGGGATCCGTCGACAGATACAGTAGCTGCTTTTAAGACTCTCAGCTTGGTGGTTTTATAATCCAAAGTCACACTTTTATTGTAACCTGGCGAGGATGCAATCAGAGGCTGATTGACCATCTGGAGCACTGTGAGTTTACCCACTGGGCCAGTCGACTTGTGAGCTGGCGAGGGGCCAAACAGGAATGAAACAAAAGGGTAAAAATATGTCCGAATGTGTTTTTTCTAGCCCTTTCTACTGGGAAACAGGCTCCATGGAGAGACGGCTACTCACAAGGGAATCCATCTTCTATTCTATCTTTTTATACACTGAACCTGTAGCAATGTGACACTGTTTGTGTTCTGAATAAATCTCAGCAACATGGAAAAACAGCAGGATACCATCTGCAAAGGTGGGGCTGAAAAAAAACAACCCTATTCAAATAAAGTACCTAGCAAGAAATTCCAGACAGTGATTCATTCATTGTGAAGCACCAGATATCAGTACGGCACTAGACATGTTCCAGCCATCTCACCGCGTTGAACTGCTGCTGAAAATATCATACAATGTCCACATGCTTTGCTAACATGAATAGCCAATGCAGTAAGTATGAAAATAACAAAATTATTTATAGAGAATATGATGGCCCACCAGAAAATGCTGAAAATATTATCCATAAACTTTTATCCTGTTACCATTTGAGGTCAAAACACCTTACATACATACCTTACAAAATGAAAGCTCCAATAATCAATAATTTTACTGAATCTGATGACTATCTAATGTGAAAGGGATTGCTTATAGTGACACTCTAGAGAGAGCTAGTATGAATATCTGCATCTCTGCAGCTCTACAGGGCTTTTCAAAGGCATAGTAGGCAACTGTTTTCAATTTAAAAAAAGCTATGATACATCAACTGTATATGACCTGCCAGAATAAAGACAAAGTTAGCAACAAAGTTAGCAATTTGCTAGTGAAATGGAGCATTTAGCAGCTAAAGACGTTGATTTTAGTTGGTGGAGATCAAACCAGAGACGTCTGCTGGATGTGTAAACAGGCAACTTTTTTTGCTAACATGTTAGCAATAACAACTTTATAAGTTGGTATTCCTAGTATTCCTACATATGTGTAATGAAATGTCTGGATGGTAGAGGACGTACTGAAAAGTTAGGGTGCAAAAAATAAGTTGAAATAGAATCTGCTTTGCAATTTAGCGTCTCACTGTATCACTCACTGTACCTTGGTGTATGTCTGTCAGCTTGCTTTGCAGTTCTGCTGCCCCCTAGTGGCCAAAAATCAATAAATACAGCTTTAAATGTTTCCTTAAAGTTTACGTGTCACGCAGCTACTGTAAGTTTATTGATCAAACGAATTAAAACAGTTTCTAAACAGCCACTACATCACTACAATACTGTAACTCTGGTGGCAGGCACTTAAAAAGAAGCACTTGAAGGCAGCAGCAGCATCTGTTCTACCCCAGGATCCCTCCACAGTGGGGTACAGAATAATTCACTGAAATATTTAGTTGTGAATTACAAATGATCGTCCCATGTCTAAAAATATTTCATTCATTTTAAAGAGTTTAGATCTAGCGGGCTGGATCTCTATTTTCTTCAGGGTCAACTAGTCCAGGGTCGTTTGTTAACCTCCAGTCCTCCCAGGAGGCCATTTTGACCGGAGCGAAGGTCACATGACGCAAGATGCTGCAAAATATTATGAAATCCCTGTTTCCCTGGAAAGTCAAGCTTTCATCACTGCTTTGTTTCTGTACTGTATCTGCTGCAGAACCCATCATGATTCCTACTTTCTGGCCATTATGGCGTCCCACAGAATCCCCTGTCTGCTGCAGCTGTCCACTCTTGGACTGATGACTGTGAGCAAAAGTAATAAAACAACACCAGAAAATCCCAGTGCAAAAACCCCCAAAAAAGCTGTGATGGGTCATTTGTAAAAGTCCCAGGGATTCCAAGAATAAGTCTGCTCATCAACAACTATTATGAAACTGGGGGAAATAATATGAGAACCTTCTCGATAATGACTCTCGGTTTTCGAACCGTAGCTTCATTTTGTCTCATCATCTTAGTTTTTCCAGATATTGTGGAAATGGAGCAGGAGATTACACAAACCATCTCTCTCTTTCCATTGTCTTCATCTTTCCTGCAACTCACAGGAGGGGACTTCTAAATGGATGCCACTTTATTCTGTCTAATGGCTCTTTTAGGGACTTTAATGGGTCTTCTGTGAAGATCAGAAGCTCTACTGCAGACTGCAGCAGTGTATAATAAATAACTTTTCTATGTGTGGTCTTGATTATCCACTATATCAAATGTGCCTAAGTAGTACTGCACCACTCATATTTCAGCTATGGGCTTATTTTTGTTCCCTTTTCTTAGATATACTTCACAATTACAGTACAGCCAGAAATTACTAGTCCCGCTGTTAGTTAAAAAACAGCAACAGATCAAATCAAAAGTATATTTTGTACAGACAAATCCTTGAATGCCCTACATGGCAGCATCAGCTCATATAATGTAGATAGCCGTGTGTTGGCAAAGTAAATACACATTGATAACAACAAAATACAACATTACAGTAGACTGTACATTCAACAAGAGTCAGCCATGCCACTGGCTGTGAGGCTCTGCTTAGGCACAGAGGTGCTTTGAGCTAAATGCTAATGTCACCATGCTAATGACAATGCTAATTTTGCTGCTATCTACCACCTTAGCACGCTAACATTACAGTACAGTTGAAGCTAATGGGATTATCCTTGGTTGCGCAGGTAAATCTAGACAAACCAACCAAACTGAAGTTAAAGTTTTGACCTAATGGTGGTGCTAGATAAAAGGTCAGCAGATAACAAAAGTTATTAGAATTCATCCAGAAGGGAACATGAATATCTGTACCAAATAACATGGGAATCCATCCAATAGTTTGTTGTAAATGTGAGAAATAATGGTGACGCTAAAGTTAAAGTCAGGGGATCAGCAACCATGGATATCTGTACCAATCTAGTGCCCCCAGCATGGCTTAAAATGATTAAAATAATGATAAAAGAACAATCCCTTGTGCATTATATCCACTGTAACCTACAGTATTTAAACTTTATTGGTAAGGTAATTAACAGTAAAGATTAAATATTTGCAGCACCAAGCATAAAGACAGATGAGAGACGAGAGAATGGAGCTCTGGCAAGAAAAAGAAAAGTAATATTTATTAATTTCTCAACTAGAGTATTTTTCAATATAATTTATTATTCTAACTCTTTCTACCAAGACAAATCTTCTAGAAAGTCTTTTTTTAAATTCAAAAGAAATCTGATACCCTAGTCATGGCTGGTCAAAACACTCAAAATAATATCCGGTAGAGAAGCCATAAACAAAAGATCTTTTGTAGCCACAAGTCAAGTACAAGAGGAATGAGTCCAGTTTTTAACTATAAAATAAAAACCTTCTCATACAGTACATACTGCATAAGTACTCATTCAAGCTGCCCAGTAACTCAAAAACCTACAGCAATCTTAATCATAGCTCATTAAAGTCTTACAATAACCTTGTAATAATGCTCCACTGCGTAAGAACTTGGCTAAGTAAAAAAAGCTATAATTAAAGAAGATTGGAGTGCCCTCACACTCTAAATGAATGATGAGTCAATGATAAACTGGCTATGTATGAAGCCAGAGAATAAACACGCCTCTTGATGACAGAGGTTTAGTCTAAGTATCAATAGCTATTAGGCCCTTTTGTGAAGTCCCCTTTCATCAAAGCGCTTCTGCAACCATTTGCTGGTATTTGTCTCCAAACAGCTGCCCTGTCTTTTCTTTTCTTTGTTTTGTTGCTGGAAACAGTTGAGGTGAGAACTAAGAGCAGCCTGTTCAATTCACCGCCTTATTACCCCAAAACTTCCATTAGCCTTCTGGGCTCCGTCCAAAACACTCAATTAGTGAGTGTGCATTATCTCTCAGCAGCACTGCTGTAAAGGCAGAGTCTATGGTGTAATGTCCGTCTTATTGCAGAAGGACTTCAGTGTAAAGTGGATGTTAAACACGGATAACTTCAGCTTTTCCCCCCAGCCACTAAAGTCACTAGTATTCAAAGAGCTTAGAGAGGCAGGCTCGAGTATCCTCAGCTCTCATATGTCAGGCTGATGGGTAATAATTATTAATGAAGAACATCTGCCTGTGGGTGTTGTACCTCTCCGAAGAGGTGTCGCAGTCACGTGCTCGCAAACGCCTCGTCTGAAATGCAATGCATTCAATAGACATTAATTAGAATCCAACACTTGGACTTTGCGACAACATAGCAACGACATGATCAAATGTCCACATTGACAGGAGACATAAACGGAGCCCGCTGACCTTATACATGATCGGAAAACAAAGTAATCCCTGCTTAATCTTTAATAACAGCAAGTTGGTTGGTTATTAAATTCGAGAGTCCTCAGTCAGTGTTTGTGTCCTTGTGGAACAAACCTCCCAAGAACATGACAAGAAGAAGCATCTTACAGTCTCAAATTGCTCCTGTTTTTGATGGAGTATAATCTATGTTGTTGTATAATATATTTTCTAGCCATTTTGGGTCTGCAAAGTTTGTTTGGGCGTGATGGGTCATTCTTTAAGTGAATCGCTGGCTCTCCTTCATTTTTTCCCATTCGCTGCTGCCGGCCAAGTCGCCATATGATGCATGTTAAGTTGGCAAGTAAACCGCTGAGATTTTTATCCGCCTGTCCAACCTTGCTCTTCCTTTGTGTTTTGTGTTTGTACATTAGCCTTTAGAAATTATGTCAATGGCTTATGGAGGATAAAAGAACACCCAGTAATGCTCTTGAAGACCCGAGGTGAATAACAAGTCTAAGAATGCAATGTTGATACCGGATGCCTTAGTCATGCAGGAAGCAAACAGAGCAGCATATTTACAGCTGTAGATGGACTCTATGCTTGGTGTTTCAGTTTTAATTCTTAAAGCTACAGTAATGTTATGGGTGGTGTGATTGCAAATAAAGTTAATGCAAAGACACAAGTGGATATTAACAGTCATGAGTATCCAGAGAGGATTTGGCTTATCCCAAGGCTTTATGAACGTCCAGAGACAAAAGGACAGCTAACAGCTAACTAACTGATATGAGCTTTAGCTAATGCCTGTTAAGTTTAGCTGGGTGGATAAACAAGGACTGAAAAAACACTTCAGCTGTCAAATTCACACATTTTAAGCAAGTTGAAAATAAACATACGTGTCCAGAACTGTCCAAATGTTTACCTTCTTAGCATGTTAGCATGCTATCATTTGTCAACAGGCACTGAGGGATGGCAGTCGACCAATTAACCGACAGCGCCGAATCCTAGCAATGTCTTGTGGATAATTTATACATTTCCTTAAAATGATATTTTCTATCATGTATGTCTACATCATTTTATCTACAAATGATCGAAGCAATGCATACTGGGAAGTAAGCATCAGCCTTTAAAATGTTAATCTGCCTTTTGTTTTTGAATTATTTTATTTTCAAGTAATACTGCATGTAATTGTTGTTCTAATGAGATTTAAATGAATATAGTTCATTTTCAAGTCCATTGAAAGTAGTTGTCAATACATTGTTATAAGTAGTTGAATTATAGTCTTGAAAATGGTCGTTAAAACTTCAGCTTTGTACATAAAAGTCTAAAACCTAGAGGTATTTTGACCTTCAATTTAGGTTTTAGCCATTACATGTCACAGATACAAGAATGCAAACTGAGAAAGACCCTCAGTATTATAGAAAACATGGTTTTATATGTTCCTTTTGAAAAATACTCAAGTTATTCGTCAAGCAGCGTTTCAATCGATAATCTAATCTTTGCACCACTGAGCTGCTATGAGCGAGTGGGATCCTGTGGCAGGTATCGGGGGACATTAAACCATTATACAATAATGAATCCAGCCTCACGTAATTACTGCAGCATGCAGCAACAGCCTACAAGATTTTCCAGCATGTGTCTTTTGTGCGAGATGAAGAGGTGTGCGTGGTGTGTGTCTGGAGGATTGTGAGGAGGGTTGTTTGTGTCAGCATATCCCCGCTGTCCTCCTAAAGGTGCTGGGAGACAGATAAGGAAAATGGCCGCACCCTGTTCCAGTGACTGAATTAGCCAGCCTGATCTTTAAAGCCAAGTCAACAATTTTTTATTCTTTTTTTTTTGTTTTTTGAAACCACGGCGTCTCTAAGGTGGACAGACATGAGGGAGTGAATGGCACTGCAGACCTCTGAGAGGACAGAGAAAGTGAAGCGAAGAGGACAAAATGACAGCAGGAACCTTTCCCAGCATAACCAGAGTCCATTAGAGAGACACTGAAAAGAACATGAGGGCGTTATCATCAGCAGCTTAAGTGGTCAAATGAGTAAAATAGGCTTATTAGTTACAGAATGCTACCATACAGCACAAACTGCATCACACTGTTTACTGACTGGATGTTGTTTTTCTTGAGCTTTTATCAACTTAAGAGAAAATACGCCTGACTGACGCATTTTTTCCTTTTTTTTCTCCTTTTCTATCACCTGTGCCAAGAAGTGGGTCAGACTGTATGAGATTAGGAAGGATGATGCATGGTGAAGCAGGAGAAGTATTTTAACTCTAATATAATGAAAAATGAGAATAGCATGGATGGTCTCAAGATGAAATGTAACACCTCCTTGTGAATCTCATCGGCTGGCGTGAGTGCGAAGCTAACCCATTATCTCATATTCACATAGGCAGTGGGAAGGTAGTCTGAGTCACAGCTTTAAAAAGGGGTGAAATTAATGAAATTTTGCTCAAATATAGGTTGTTGAAAGAACATGAAGGGTATGCTTTTTAATACTACTTCATCATGAGATTGATGTTTGTTTATGGATGGACATTTGAAGCAGATGCTCGTGTGCACCCCGGCCAAAATCACAGTTAGACAGGTATTCAATAAGCAATCACTTCCTGGAAAAAGAGAAATAACATCCCATTGCTGTGCAACTTTCTGTACCCTTTCAAACCAGCGCACATCTTTTGCAGCTTTGGATGGAGAGAGGGATTCCTCAATTTGTGAAACCCACTCAGCCCTGAAGAAGAAGCACTCTTCCTCTCTGCCTATGCACAGTAGAATACACAATGACTCATTTCTCAAGCTGGTTATTGTCAGCCGGGAAAATACACAGCCTGAATGCTTAAAGGACACGACCTGTGATAAACATCACCGTATCATCATGAAACTCAAAACTTTAAAATGACAACTAAATAATACGTTTCTGAATCGAACCAATGCGAGGATGCGTTCAATTATTGGTCCGACAGTTGGTATGTGATTTTATGAAAAGCTTAAGAAGCAGAATCCTCTGTGGTAGAGGCACACCCAGCTTCAGGAATGGAGGGCCCCATTGTTAGAGGCCTGCACTGTATTACATTACAGTGTTTATTTGCCCAGTGGCTGCTCTCTGACCCACAGGGCAGCCGCTGTGCTGACAGATGAACGGCCTTTCTCTGTCACACCTGGTCACAATATGTCAGTTTAGCGCCTACAGATCCTATACGCCACAGATAACCACGGCACTTGAAGGAAAGCAGAGAAAGAAAGTTATCCCTAATGGCAGAGTGTCATGACAAATGAGGAAAAGGGGCAAACACCCTGAGCGTCAACTGCTCAAATCTGCCATCGGCGATCTGCTCTCCTCGCTCGGACAAAGACGTGAAATACGAGCGCATTAGATGAGCAGCAAGATAATGGTGACCTTAGAAACAAAAAACCTATTTTTCCACCTCAAGAGAATAAAATTATGGATATAGTGATGAATGTTGCTCTTTAACAGTCTCTTCTATTATCCATTAATTACCAAACAAGTCGGGTGTGAAATTGCCCTCACAACTGGCTCTGTGTGGCCGCTTCACTTTCAAGCGATCTTGTTTATTGTTCAGATATTGAGCTAATAGCTCAAAATTGATTCCAATTTAAACGTGCTGATACCAAGTAGGTTTTAAATGCTTTATGTGGGGATGCACCGTCTGACCGTGAAACACCTGCTTCCTGTCATTGATTTGTTCCAGATCTCTGCTGTGATACTAGAGGTGGTGGGTGTAGTATTTATATATTAACCCATCATTACTACATTATTTCTCATCAGTGTAATTATCGTAAATCAACCAGGCTACCGCTGAGATGACTGGCAGCCTCTATCAGCCTCTTCTCTGCATTATACATTGAATGCCACAGGCACTATGTTCACACACACTGAGGAAATCTGCTTATTCTCATACTGTATTTTGGCAGTAACTTGATTTCAGGAAACAGGAAACTTGGCGTCCTTGGATTCTGCAGAAATTCTCCTGGATTTATAACACAAAACTGTTCTGGTCGTTTCCTTTTCGGCACTAAAACCAAGAAGAGCCAGAGCAATTACGTAAAAATGTCTCTGTATTACGCTGCATCTTCATGCCAGGGTGCCCTCACAAATACTGTAAAATTAGTATCAGATTGACTTGAATGCTTTTAATGTGAAGCAGCGGTAGCAGGAAATGTAAGTGCGAATTAGCAGTAGCTAAATACAGCTCTGACACAGCGTGAAAACAGAGTGAACAGTAAACAGTGTGGCTGATATCAAGGAGATCAAATTCGTCTGTGTGAAGGCAATATGAATCCAGCATGGAAATAGCAGAGTCCGCCCCTAATTATAAAAATGACTTTAATTAATGCCGGATTTACCTCAGTTACGGGACCATGGTCATAACTTCCTAACACAGTTTTACAGTTTCAGTTTTCACACTAAAATCCCTCTATCCAACATCCTCTTGCTGTCCAGCTGCCAGAGTCCAGAGGAGAGAAGATAGCGACTGATAGAAATGTTCAATTATTAATTATTACAATGGACTTATAACGTTAAGCTTCATGAGCTTGCAGATTTTCTTTGCCCCAGGTTTTGCCTCTCAGGAAGCTTACAGCCTACTGCCCTGACCTCTGATTGGTGGAGGCTGTACGCAGCCAGAAATAAAGATAACAAGTACTTCTCGAGCCTGAAAACAAAAATGTTCATATAAATTAAAATGTAATAATGTATATTTTATTTACAGTAAATATTGAAAAAAAAATGAACAAGAAAGTACTGTTTTTTTCAGTGAACATTCAAATACAATATTTATCTATAATTAAGTATCAGGTTTCTAAAATTGTAAAAATAAATGTGAGAGAGAAATGTAGAGTTAGTGCATTAATAATATATCAATATGCATAACATCTATTCATAAATATTTATCAGACTATCATCAATTTGGAAAGCATTACAACCAATTTCAGAATAATATACTATTTGCTAGCTTTTCTATAAATATTTAAACACAGAGAAAAAAGGCTGCCGGTTTTATTATTGCATGTCAAGAAGTTCATGTTATAAAAAGCAATGTTAAATTTAGTGATGGTAAAATTGTCCAAATGAGGAAAAAAAAGAAGAAAACAATCTGCAACTTTTGAGTACAAATTGAGAATCTCATTAAGTTGAAAAGAAAAGCAGAGCTGGTGGCGAACGTACACGTCATTGATACTGATGTCCCCATGAAATCCCTGGGTAATTGCAGCCTAATGCACACTTGTAAATGTCTACTCAAAAGAGCAAAATCACTACAGTGCATTAGCAGATCACTGAAAGTTTCCTCGATCTTTGGAGCCAGAAAATGTTCACATTCTAGTCTCTCGCAGTCTCAGGGAATAAGCTGCAAAATCACCTAGAATTTTCAGTAATCAGTCCACTTCCTTTCTGTGACGGCTTCAGTTCAGCCTGTACTTTATTAATCTTCTGTTATTCTGTTCTATTAATGACTTGATCTTGTTATTCGTCTTGCTCTCTTGTTGTTTTAAAGTAAACTGTTAACAGGGCGGTTGCTGTGAAGGAGCATAAATAAATCCTGCATAAATAAAGGTTGAACATAAACAATTTTAAATCCAACAAAAGGCACATAGTCACTTTTATCTTCTCCCATTTTTTAGCAATCTTCTCTAAAAGCAATATTCTTTCTTTAATCCCTTCTGAAGACACTATTATTTGAAAAGCAGCTCAAAAACAAGTAGTTTCACTTTAAGACAAGACAAAATAATTTCCTAAGCTTTTAGCAAACATAACTCAAACAGGAGTAAATACAGCCTTTGTTGGGAACTATTTTAAGCTGTGGATTAATACACATTTGTTCCTCTAATGAGTGTTTCCGGTGTATGTGGCTTGCTGATGTGTTTTTAATAGTTATTGGACAGCAATGCAGCTCTATGGAGAGAATCTAAATACAGTACTTCCTGGTGGGATCAATTCTTTCATTTTAAGACTTTTAGTATTTTCGTTTAAACGCATGCATAAATCAGAGAGGCTGATTACAGACAAGCTGCACTTTGGATGACGGATGAACTGCTTTGGCAGGTAGTTGCACCTGTTTTTTAAAAACAAACTAAAATCTGTGGGCGAAAAAAAGTGTCTGAAATTAGATGCAAAAGTTTCTAGCAGAGGCAGATGGTAGAACATGCTAAAATCAGCACTCTTAATGCAATCATCATACACTTGATAAGCAGATTCACACTCATGTTATGCAGTGATTTGCACACTGTAGATCAATCTGTTCACATAACACAACATGAGGAGGAAATCATGCTACAGAATCCTCTGAAATCCGCTAAATGACTGCGAGCAGTTGGCAGCAACTGTTTTACGAGCCACATGTCAACCTCTGGCAGCGTTCGACTGGCCGACCCTGGAGGTGAGGAAGCCCAGCTGAGGCAGCGCGGCGGAGGGAGTCAAACACACGGTGCATTAAACAGGAATCAAACAGCAGCCTGTGCTGCTTTTTCTGCCTTCTGATTCAAGTGCATGACATTCTGTTAACGCATGCTAATGAAGCTTTCAAAGTGTGAGCGGTTATCACTGCGTCTACCTGTCCCATCCCATATATATTATATCCTTTACCATACCAAACAGCAGACATGCTAAGTTTACACCTGGCTGGTAAACATAGTGAAGCATTTAGTTGCTTAGGAGCCAGATATTTCCTTCAGGAGTTGTTGGAGACCAAACCAGAGCTAAAAGAGAGTGAATATACCCTCAAGTGGGCAAAAGATCAGTGATGGTTTAAAGAGGATATCTGCTTTCTACACCTCCAAAAGTGTTTATCCAAGAATTTTCCAGTGATTACCTATTGTTTGTGGAGTACCGTTAAAGTCTCGAGTTAATGGTTCTTGCCATGTCGTTTTTTTTGCTCATTGGCTGCACAGTTTTGACTCGTCCGTAGCAGGAAACAATAGCGGTTCTCGTATTGCAGATAAACGGTACACCAAAATATGTTTCTAAAACATTTTTAAGTGAAAAATAGGCAACAGTATCTTGATTCGTATTTGATCAGCACAGTCAGTTTCTTCTTCAGTCTTCAGTTTCAGGCGATTATACACTAATGAAAACATACTTATGAATATTATCTTCCATTTCTGCCAATAAATTCTCCTACATGTTAGACTGAACCTGAAGCATTAACTGTGAGTCTGCGAGATGATAAGGACAGCATGTTTCACAATGATTACAGGCTGAATCACCACTGTGACACAGCAACTGCTGATGGTATTTACAAGGAAAGACTACCAGTTCTTACATTAATCGATGATGCATAGTGAATTGCTGGTGCATAATGTGCTGTGGGGTCGAAAACAAATATTCATCCAGGACAAATGGCACGGACACAACACACACACACACACACACACACACACAGCAGATGTCTGGGGGGGACTGGATGAGCTAATATCTGACTGCAGAGAGGATGAGGACAGGGGTGGAGGCATGGAGTGGGGGAGTGTCAGAGTTAAAGGTGGAGGCCTTTCTTTCAAGTTGAGGTTAAAAGCCCCGGAGGCGGTGACCTTGGATTTAAAGGTCCCCCCGGGCGGGACTCATAAACAGGTGTTAGAACAGCTGTAATAGAACAGTTCCTGGCTGCAGCGTGTCAGTGGGTGAGGGGGAGAGATGGATGAGGAGAAAGGGTAGGGGACAGTGGAAGAGCAGTGGGTCGACCACCATGACAGCCCACAGGGACAGGGAGTGTGCATTCCTTCACACTAATGGGGCCATTTGGCAAATAGTTATGGAAATAAGTCCTTGAGCAGATCGGTTTTAATGTGCATAACAATCACTGCTGCATTTATAATGTGCTGTTAGCTGAACTTAATACATACTGGTGTTCATCAAACGGTGGCGTCTGAGAGCTAATAACTTAAGTTGCAAATAGTTAAGGTCAATTTTTAATATCTTTAAATTTTACTATTTTAATGAGGTTTAATAGGACTCACGAGAATTTATGGAATTCAATCTTCAGCAGGGTAGAAAATGTTCAAAAACAGCATTTAAATAGCTCATTATGGTTCATCTAAACTCTAGAGTCCAAAAACATATTATTAATAAAATTGTGCTAAGCTAGTACCCGTGTTAGCAGTACTGAGGGAGGAAAGTTAGATCTCAGGTTTTAGGCTGCAATTAATGACAGTGTCTGATATTTGATATCCATTTCCAGGTGATCACATGTGCGCTGTTAGATATTGAATCAATATTTTTTATTTGAATAAAATGCAAATTGACATGCAAGTCTCTGATGTCCACATAGGGGTGTGTTAAACTAAAAAACTAAAAAGGCTCCAGTGAAATCAGAAGTACTAATAAAACTTCTTCTCTAAAGTATGAAAGTAAAAAAGTACTCTGCCTAGGTTCTTTGTTTCTTTGAAGGACATTTCTACTGGCTATTTCTGTAGAAAGCTAACTAAAACATCTTTTAAGTAGTTCCCTGCGTTTTCCTCATGTTTCGGCCATGTCTGAACAGAGACAGGGGTCTTTCCCCAGTATACAACTACCTGTCATCATGTGACCAGTTTTCATTCTTGATTTCAAACCTACTAAGTTAACCTGGGGAAACCTGAAAACTTACTTTTGGTTCATTGTATGCCTAAAAAGTGATTAATTGAAATGTTTGTGTTAGTCTGGTTGTTTAAAATCCTCACATTGTGCATTATAAAACTTCTGATCAAAGTGTACTCACTCAGTTCTGCGATGCTGCCCACCCGGGTTGCGAGCAGCGACTGTTCCAGCGTGCGAAGCTCGGCCTGGGTGTATGCCTGACACTCACTGCCCCTCCCTGAGCGCTGCTGGTCCCGGTGCAGGTTCAAACTCTCCGGCAGGCTCAGCACACCTGCAGACAGCATGCAGAGCAGGAGCAAAAGGTCAAAAACAGGACTGATTTATGTGTGAAAATTACCAAAAGTTTTCATCAACTTCTCACTTTTTGCTGATTTCAAATATCAATCTGTGAAATAACAGGGGAATGCAAATTGTAAAAAAAAAAGTTGGGGGAAAAAGCAAACAAATCAGCACTTTCTGTTAAATATTCAAAGTAGAGTAGAATCTGGATGAAAAAACACACATTCATTTCACATGCAGCAGCTAGAGAGCAAACATTTGTTTAAATGATTAAACATGGAGACAAAGTCGCAGGTTAATAGCAGACTGTACTGTACATTTTAACTTTTTTTGGTGAAAACATCACATCTGGTATCATGAATATAAACTCACACTCAACGTTTTAATGAATGGGATGATGATTTATTTAGTTTCCGGTGATCGAGTGGCACATCTTTTACTCAAAGGTTTCTTTTTAGAATTAAAATGACGTGACTCCAAGTGCAGAATCGCTTCTCATCTTTTGAAATAAATTGTCTCTATTGTGAATTGTGTTCCCTCTCGTAGTCTGATAGCACTCTCCGTTTGGCTTTGCGCCCGACTTTTAGTTCATAGCTTGAACTCTAATTGGGCCTATTAGGCTGCGAACCACATTTGTTCTTTCAAAGCTGTAAATTCAAAGCATGACCTTGAAACCTATGTGTTGGGATGTGTATTTTCCTTCTGCATCTTCTTGTGATATCAGGTGTGTTCTGTGTGTGTGTTTCTTTTTTTTTACAAACAAGGTGCCGCAGATAATGTTGGCTTGAGAGGATTTATCCATTTAGGTGCTGTTACTGCATCCAGGCTTTGTTTAGCTGGGGAGAATGGCTTGTGACAGATGGGATATTGAGTTTTTTTGCTACAGGAGAATGGAAAGCAACACCCTGCAGAGTGCTAATCCTAATGACACGGCGCAGGGGAATACGCCGTTTCTCAGCAAACTGTAATTACAAACATGGAGGAACTTAGTCAATTTGTCTGTGCGTGATGCCAGCACATAGGACAAAAGACCCACGCAAGCGGACACAGTGCAGCAGCCTCCTGAGTCTTATTCTGGAGGAGTTTTCCCTCCATGGAAAAGGGAGGCTCCAGATTCCTCCCACCCTGTCCTCTTCCCACAGTGTCCAACCCAAGAATTCCAGTATTCCCCAGTCATTGTCCCGCTCCCTCTTCTTCCCACAGCCTTTCCGGGGAGGTCAGCTTTATTTGGAGCATCCAGGAAAATGATTATAACAGCTTTTTTTCCCCTTCCTATTACTGTATAACCACTGACCACTATTGATGAAACAGTTGGTATTAGGGTGTGCCTCAAATTCCTCAAGTGAAATTTTAAAACAAAAACGGATGTTTTCGTTCAGCAGTATTGTAGCCTTTCTCCAAAGAGAAGAAAGAGTCCCCCCTGCAAGCAATGATTCTGTGATTTGCAGGAAGGTTAAAACCGACATTTTAGACATTTAATGACATGACAAGACATGTAACAGAGACATCTTTTGACATCATTTCAAATCACCAAATCACTGAATACTGTGTTTCTACATTGAAGATATTTTGCCAGTAAGGTGGTTATACAGAGATTTTGGATTAGGTTTATAGCCAGAGATATACTTGCAGTTTAACCATGAGTTTGTGTCATGTTAATTTCTGAGGACAAACACAACCAACCATCCAAATGGATGAAGGGTGCACAAGTATGTAGTCAAAAGCAAGTATATCTCCTGCCTTTAGTTACAAATTGGTTTAAGTTGGTTAAGTTGTCAGGTGTTAAGCGGTCAGAGTGCTGCAAACAACGTTGTTGACAGTCAGGGCTTTATAGAAGAGAAATAAAGAGTGCCACCAAGGATGTCAGACATTTTAAACTTCCATCACAATAAATAAAGTATTTTTTATTTATTTTTAGGTTTGAAGATAAAAAAAAAGTCTTCATAGTCAATCGATGATCAAACTAGGATCACGATAAGGTATGAAAACTTTATTTATTTCGTGTTGTCCCAACTTCCAGAAAATGTGATTCATATACTCTATTCCTCCTCTTGCTTGGGACCCACTACCACCCACTAAATGACCCATGTTGGTCCCTGGACCCCTGTTTGAAAACCACTGCTCTAACCCATTAAATGATAGTATAAATTATTCACTTATCTACTTATTCACACATAGATCTGTCTCAAATTCTGCGTAAAATTTGGAAATAAATCAATGTCTCTCAAAAGCAGATGTTTCCACATAACTCTCCCTGTCTGCACCCCTGTGCCTCTAGTTTATGTGTGTCTGTGTTTGCTAACCACAGACCAGTTTCCTTGGGGAAATCCTGACCATCGAGGCGGTGTCGCGTCAAACAATTATTGTAACTTTCCGAAACAGATCACTTCATTGCACTGATTGGCCAGGTGAACTGAGGTGAGAAAGAAGGCTTTAAGGCTGTCTTTATTTAATTTTTCGCCCACTGCTTTCATCGCCTTTGTAACAACCAATCCCATGAAGGCCTGCGAGGAGAGACAGAGACAAAACACAGATTTCTTGAAGAGAGATCAGCAGAGCGGAGGACAGCCAAACGCTTTTGCCTTGAGGCACATTGTACAAACTAGTTAGTTTAAAGCATACTGGACGTTAACTATATGTTAAGTGATATCACTTCACTTAAAGGACCACTGTGTAACATTTAAGAGGATCTATTGGCAGAAATGGGATGTAATATTCATAAATATATTGTGATGTGTGTATAATCACCTCCAGAAAGGGCCTTTACTGTTATCCTACACGCTTGGAAAGAGAGGGGTGAGTGGAGTAGGTGTTGCAATCTACAACATCACTGCTAGATGCCCCTGAATCCTACACACTGGTCCTTTAACCCTGCATTAACAGATTTATGGACAGTGGAAACAAGCTTTAAACACTAATCTGTCATTTTAGCACCCTTTAAGATGATGTAGTGAACTTATTAGCAAACAGCAGGTTACTGACATATCCAGCAGAGCAGCATTTGCATTCTTTTGAAGTTGTGTTTCTGGACCACTGATAAATGTAAGAAATAACTGCTGATAAATGTTCACCAGTTAGTCTCTAATTTGTCTGTCTGCCTTTTGGAGCTGGGCAGGTAGCGTAAAGTGGGTTTTCAGGGGGTTTTCCACTGAAAACATCTGCCTGCTGCATCTAGAAACAATGCTAATGCGAAAAGCTTAAGCCATAAAACTAAAACAATGTTTAAAAGATGCTAAAAGACTGAGGAGATAATTCTCTGTGGGTTTGTCACATCCATGTAGCCATTTAAAGTCACTGATAATGTAAAAAAAAATAAACTATAGCAGCTTTAAGTTTACATGTATGTATCTAACAGTGATGAGGTCGAGATCTATCACATGAATATGAGTAAAGATATGATTCACTCAGCTTATATAGCTAAACTGGGACTAATACATGTTTTTCTGAACAAAAGGTCAGGGATCAAGAGGGACTCAGGCTGAAAAAAAAAAACGTCAGTGAAACTGCAAAGTAAACAACATATCAGTGCTCTTCTGCAATATGCTCTGTGCTGCAGATGCCTAAGGGGAACCAAAGCCCCCCCCCCCAAAAAAGTAAAAAATTAAGTTAAAATCCTGAAAGAAGACTTCAGAATGACTGATGGCAAATGGAAAAGCAAGAATTGCTCAAAACTCGGCTAAAAAGGAAGCTGTCAGTCGCTCTCCATCTCCTGTCCCAGAGTGAAGTACAGAAATCTCTTCAACATCCTCTAATCACCAAAACCATATTGCCATTCACGGCTTCCTCTGCTGGAGAGTTGTTGTTGGTTTTTTTTTGGAGGGGGGGCGGGGGTGCAGGTTTGAATAATTCACAATGCCATTATCAAGCCCTCCGATCTTCACCGTCGCCCAAACTTCATCTCCCCCAACTTTTTTCTTTTTTCCCCACTGCCCTAACTATTCTTTTAATATAATCCTGGAGTGTCAGGGAGGCCTTTGCTGAATTATTCATCCAGTCAGATCAAGACATATAAACAAGTCTGCAGCTCTCTCTTTCCTCCCCACCTCCCACCTCCTCTACATGTTATCTCTCACTAACACTTGGCTTCTCTGGATTAGAAAAAAAAATAAAGTATTTGGTCCTAGGTGCTGTTTGTGTAATAAACATCAGAGGTGAGAAAGAAGTCAGTCTGGCCCCGTGGAGACTAGGAAATAAAAAGGGAAGAGGTGGGAATGGAGGAAAGAGGGGATGCTGACACAAACGTCTGATTAAAAAATGACAAGCAACATGAGACCGAGGCGTTACAGGCGTGTTTTATAACCTCATATTTCTGTGTCACTTCAACCACATCTTTCTGTGACCTCCGAGGCAATTGGATGAGGTAAGCGGTATATATACACCGTATGTATACTTGAAAAACAGCCTAATCCCAGATAAACAGATACGACTGGCATTTTCTATTCTAGGGCTCCCTTCATATCTGTTGCTGTCGGGGCAGATGAAGATGCAGACTGGGTCACGGGGACAAGACTATTCTTTAAAAGCTCCAAGCGGTGAACCGAACTCCCCTGAGTCATCTCCGCAGAAATACTGCTGCTCATGCAAGCTGTCATAAATAGAGAATATTGAGCTGTACAGGCATGTGCACACAACAGCTGCCTGCAGGAGAATAGATCTTTTTTGAGAAAAAGGTTAAATTTTGCAGAGAGGAAGAGACATAAAGCAAAAAAAATAAATCACATGGCCTAGAACAAAGCAATTTATTTAACTTTCACAGCTTGAAACTGTGAAACAAAACTGATACTCGTTGATATGATTCGGCTTTAAAGCGTAAAGATGCTGCCGCGTTAATGAAGCAACTTCTCGACCAGATTTTTGATGTTTACATGAGTCTGATGAGCTGAAAATGGTCAGAGACGAGGCAACACAATTAACAGACAGCACGGGGTTCAGCTCAGTTCACGGTTCACGGCCCAAGAAAAGTATCTCGAGTTTCTGTTAAGTTTTGAAATTAGTCTAAGACTCTCAACACGCAGATTAATTTGCCTGACCAGCTGTGAACATGCTGAGGTTTTGGGGAACAAACAGCTGGAGAGTCGCTATAGTAGCTTATTAGCGGCATTGTTTTATGTTATCCTCCTCTGTTTGAGTCTAAACTTCTCTACAAAAGAGGAATTATTAGCAAACAGTTATGAGACAAGAGATGGAACAAATACATCTTTTGGATAAACTGTCCGGTTAACAACAGAGCTAAGCTAATGTGCTTCCTAACTGAACATTAGCACTTTATTTACCCTCTCTAACAGCTCTTATCTGAATTAAATGATGCATAATCCTGAGAATAAAATGCCAGAGGGGAATAAACAGCCCAGTACCAACTAGCCATGCATGTAGTCACTCTGTCAACAAGTTTCTAGAACAAAATGGTTCACAAAGACGATTGTATTAATGGTCTAACTGAAAAAAAAAAAGACTCTCAATGCTGTCCTGCTCGTACTTTGCACTGTTTCTTGGGATGCTGGGAGCTAATTTGGGAAACCCTCTCATATGCATGTGTTAAATATAAAAGTACGGCTTAGCTTAGCATAAAAACTAGTAGCAGCTAGCCTGACTCAGTACCTCTAGCTCACTAATTAAGACATTATATCTTGTTTGTTTAATCTCGAGCTTTAGAGGTGCTTACTGGTGTCTTTTTTTTCAAGCTAGCTGTTTAGCACTGCTGTCAGTCTTAATGCTAAGCTAAGCTAAGCGAATCATCATCTCCTGGCTAAAGCTTCACATTTAAAGGGACAGATACGGGACTGTCTGGTATCAATCTTCTCACCTCACTCTCTGCACGACCGCAAATAACCTTCCAAAATGTTGAACTGTTAGCAGCTAATAAAACCAAAAAGAGTGTAAAAATGTTAATTATATGTAGGGTATGAGCACTGATGATGTGATGTTGTTGCCCTATTCAACAAAGCAGAAATCTCAAAACAGACGGCCTGTGAGGTGTGTCCAGTGGAGCAAAGGCTGCAAACCATCTAAGAAATCATTACGCAGTGTTTACTGAACTTTGATGGAGATGAATGTAAGCATGACCTACCGGATTCATCCTTTCTATCAATACAGCTTAAAAAGCTGACAACCTTGTATCTTCAGAGTATCAACTTTCTAGGAACTCAAGAAAGCCTTAGCCTCGTAATGGAAAACTATCCAGAGTGTTTTTTTGTAAAAGCATGAGATCCTGCAGCTTCACAGGCCCTAACAGCATGACAGGACTTAAAGTATGTGTTTATGTGTTTACCAGATCCACCACATCCACAGAGGGATCTGAAGTCCAAGAGACACCGAAGATATTTTTATTCTTTACTTCAGAAGCAGTTTCAGAGGCGAGAGTACAATGTGTTTGTTTGTTTTTGTGGCTTTGTGGAAGAACATTACTGATTTAATGGCACACCTTGACATTTTGGATTTGAGTTATTTTTCTACACCGGACACATGTTCCCAAAACCAAGAGGTGACCAACAAACTTCTATATTTGTGCATTCCTCAAGAAAAACAAATTGTCTTGTTATCCTTGTTAGGTTTTCTCACCTAGGCTAGAGGCAATGCGTCATACCTCCCTGCACCTCTGCTTTACTGAAGTGTTTACATGTTCTTCCACCATAAAACTAGATCATCATTGATTCATCTGTCAATTATTTTATCCATTAATCGTTTTCAAACTGTCCGACAACAGTGAAAAAGAATTATTAATGTCCTAAAAGCCAAAGTGACGGCTTAAAATTTGTCTGGCCAACATTTCAAAAAGAAAAGAAGGGAATCCTCATAATTGAGAAGCTGGAACCAGTGAATGTTTTGTCAATTTTGCTTTAAGAAATTGTCACCGATTAATTTTCTGTCAATCAACTGCTTGACAAATCGCTTCAGCTCTCCATATGGCTCTTCACTGTTAACTATGTGGCTTTACACGCATTGACAAATGTGACACAAGCAAGTGTGTGTGTAATTAACAGCTCATCATACAGATTTTCCTGTCTCTTGCCTGAGAAAAGCACCATTTAAAAAATGTCTTTTCAGAAGAGAAATGGGAGACTGGATTGTCTGGGCTGTTTGAGATCAAGCTCAGGGGCATAATGGGGTTCGTGATCAATGCCATCTCTTTACATGTCACACGACAGCCAATCCCTTCTGAATGACTCCACCACTCAGGAGCAAAGAAAGCTCAATGCCTTAATGCCCGACCTTTTGAACGGCCTCCTCGAGTGAATTCGAAACAAAAACACTTTTAAGAAAATGATCAATAAGAGTAAAAATGATGACTGGATGACATTTTGATTTGCAATAAGCCACATGCACCGAGCCTCTGCTACTGTCAATGACAACTGAAGGTCAATTAGGTCACTGACTGTGAAGCCACCAAACCATCATGTGCAGGTATTGCAGCCCCGACCGCATGGCCTCAGCTCCCCCTTTTTTTTCTTTTTTTTTTCTGCAGGAATGTCCAATCGATTTTCTGTGGCGAGAAAGTGGCGCTCTCCCTCTAGTCGGTGAGAAAACTCTACTGGAATATTAACAGGTAGTTGCCATGGCAACAGGCGACTGCTGCCTAACAGTGTAGTGATTGCCCGAGCTGGAAAAAGCAGCTTTTTTATTTATTTTTTCATTTACTGTAAGGAAAGCACATAGACAAGAAAAACTCTCGCAACCCCCTCCCCTCCCCCCGGAGCCACGTCCACATGGATGACCAACCATGTAGTAAAAAAAAGCATCTCATCACAGGGACGGGGGGGATGATTCAGTTGGGTAATTGCCGCATCTAGTATACCAGAGAGACATTTATTCTCTCATCAATAATGAATGAATGTACTCAGGGCTCAGACCACATTAGCAGTGAAATGGCCAAAATGATTAAACGGCAGACCCAACTGGCTAACTGCAAATGTCAAGGCGTGGATCCATGACCCGGCTGTTGGTGGAAGCCCCCAGCAGCGGACGAAGGAGCAAGGGTAGTGGACACCAAACAAAAAAAGATTCAAGACATAGTCCCGCAGTGCAGTGGTTCCTGACCTCTTTTCTATCTTTTAGTAAACTGACAGCGTGACATATTTTATAATATATCCAAATGCAAATAGTAAAAATAAAAAATGTTGTTTAGGGAACTTTTTATACAATTTACTGTCTGTATTATGTATGTGTGATAATTTTTAACAATCATACAGACTATTCTGATTATGTACAGAGTATTCTCTTTTTAATTTAAATAATTAATTTAAAAACATAAAAGACTGTCAAAGTACTACAAAATATCAGATGAGGTTTTTGAAATTTAATTTAAAATATGTTTTGCATTTCCATATTTTTGTTTTTATATCTTCTACGTCAGTTATGAGCTACAAAAGTGATGGCAATATAGTAAGCGGAAGTAAAAATTAATGGTTTGAAGAACAGTG
>NW_023339652.1:3929206-3929442 GCF_004916995.1 Morone saxatilis | reverse complement strand
GCTTTGTGGCTCCTGAGTTAATCAGCAGCTTTCATCTTTTCTATAAAGAATAATAAGGCTTGTTGACGTCAGAAACTCCAGTTATACTGTCTCATAATCACTTATATCAGGCTTCACCATATGGCAACACTAATTAATAGGTGTGAAAACATTAAAGTGCCCCTCCAGTCAAAACATGTTTTTCTTCTACAGTTGGATGTTTGAGATTCACAGTGCAGAATGATGTATGTACAGAG
>NW_023339652.1:3926859-3929106 GCF_004916995.1 Morone saxatilis | reverse complement strand
AGTGTTTCTTCTTGTCCCTACAGTGTGCTGTTTGAATGCTGTCTGTGCAGAGTTTGACTCTAGAAGGATGTTTTCACATTCATCTGCTGAAAGTGGAAAGTTTCTCCTTAAAAAAAGCTGATTTTAAAAAGCGGGGCCTACGAGCATGGTTTGTAGCATCACAAATCATTTGGAAGTCAACTCTGGTCCAGTGTGCAACTTATACAAGTGTGCTGTAGAAACTTGAAGCCACCAGTGCGAATACACTGAGAATGGACTTTACAGTGTAGTAGGAGACATCTTGTATTAAGCAGGAAAACGTTATGTAGATGGAAGAGTGGATGCTTTTTTAAGGATTTCAATGTGGAAATTCTACTTTTTTTTTTACATTATTGTTCCAAGCACATTGTTTTATATATGTCTTACACATCTGGAGGGGATCTTTAAAGGACCAGTGTGTAGGATTTAGTGGCATCTAGTGGTGTAGTTGCAGATAGCAACTCTGAAACAACGTGAAGGGCCCCTATCTAGAGCCAGTGTTTGGTTTGTCCTTTCTTGGCTACTGTAGAAACATGGCAGTTCAACATGGCTGTCTCCATAGAAGGTGACCCTCGGCATCTGTAGATAAAAAAAGCGAATTCTAAGGTAACAAAAACATACCGATTCTTATGTTCAGGTGATTTTACACTAATGAAAACATCCATATAAATATTATATTCCATTTCTGCCGATAGATCCTTCTAAATGTGACACCCTAGCCCTTTAAAGACGGATTAAAATAGTTGAGCGCCTTGAATGTTTTGTTTTTTAATTCTTTTGTTAATAAAATGTGAAAGAAACTCATACTGGGTGCAGCACACTTTGGTGAAAGCATGCAGATTAAAAGCAATTAAATGTTTTCACCTGGCTGCTACATGCTGGCTCTTAGTCTACACTGACCTTGGGGAGGAGTTATTATCGTCACCCCAGGGTCTATACGCCCCAACAAGCTGTGCGTATTTGACATTCAAGGAATAATCCATCCCAAATTTTTTTTTAGCTTGAAATAGAAAAATATGTTGCACACACACATTATTAATTAGTGCAAACAAGAGCCATATGTTTTTTTCAATGTCATAATATGAAGTTTTCTTCACTCTCATACTGCTCAGCAGGAATCATCCGCTCTCTATTCTAAGAGAAAATAAGCTTAGCTGATGCAACCTCTGTGTTCATGGAAGATGCACTGATTTAGATAAACGTTCATAAAATGCAAAGAAGATTACCATAAGAGTGGGAAAGAAGAAGCAAGAGTGTAATTAGCAGAGCTGAATCGGGACACAGATGGCAACAACGCCACATAAAACAGTATTTAAGCACCAAATTATACATTTATGCATGTGTGCCTATATTACAATAACAATCTTCCTTTAACGAATAAAAAGTTAATAAAATCATAAATGATAAAACACACCCTGCAGTTCAATACACTCTGGGTTTTGTTGACTTACATGGTCGGGTATGACTGGTAGCTTATGGCAGCTAACGTAAGCAAACTTTAGAATAGCTGCTGTCTAAGTAAATTTGCTGACTTCATGGCTCTTCTGTACTTGTCCTCCAGATGATGATGTTGATGGTTTCAAAGCAACTGACTAATGAGAATCTGGGGAAATTAAGACAATTTCAATGTGTCATTATCCTGTAATTGCCACTTCTGCAAAAGTTACATACTCTCCCTTTTAAAACTTTGTGGATAACTACTTGGCTGGATGCAAAAAAAAGTTGCTGGTGTTGTTTTATAGACGCATTAGATGTGCTCAGTAGCTGTTTCAAATTTGTGCACACTTATAAATAATTCCCCTTTAATACATAACAAGGTGGACAAGGTAATAATTTGTGCCCACTCGATAAAGATAAAAAAAATACACTCGTTTGTACTTGACAGAACCAAACAGGAGCCAGAGATAATTTAATAAACACAGATTTTTGGCTGTCTAACAATAGAGTAAGGCCAGTTATAAGGTTGCTGAAATAATGAAATCCATAAAAATGCTTATAGCACCTCTGTGGCTGGCAAATGAAGCACAAAAACTGCAGTTCCTCGAACGGCCACAGGAGGCTGGCTACAGAATAGTTAATCTCCATAAGGCCCCATATTAAAATGCCCAACTTTACAGCAGAAATAAACATGTTTACAGCCTAAAAGTTATGAATAATTAAAGGCATAACTACTTTGAGTGACAAGGTGCACTCACAAGCGGCTGTTATCAGTAACCAGGCTTCATTCAG
>NW_023339652.1:3916381-3926830 GCF_004916995.1 Morone saxatilis | reverse complement strand
TTCCAGGTCCTTGTCCATTTCTGGATTAGGAGTTTTGGACATGACATGATGGACTTTTTAATCATACAGCCTATAGTTAATAGTTGCCACAAAAAACATTTAAAATTCCTAATGCTTGCACATACTGTAACTATCTAGATAAAAGTCTTTCATGATTCTGAATGCCCTGGTCACAAAATACATATAAAGGACATTAAATGAATGTATTATAACCCAATGTCTCCAAGTAAAGTCTCTGCATGTAAATTTCTAGTCTGCACATGGTGACCTGCATTAATCACTGACAAGCACCTTCTACATCGTGGATAATAGCTCCGTTTGGTGTGGATGCCATATTCTGATATTGCCCTTATAAATGTTTATTTCACCGGCTTTCAGTGTGTGTGTGTGTGTTTGCCTGTTCGCCCCGCAGACAGACAACACACAAAAGTTCTGAGGGAGGACTACTATTATCTTTCGCACACAGTGTGCAGCTCTTAATGGAAGTCCCTGCATTCTTGCACCTAAAAGGGGTGGCAAAAAAGGTCCTACAGTTATTATAAAACAGAGCTCATTGAAGTTCAAAGCTGAACATAAATCTGCTGCCTCACATTCAAAACATTGTAGCAGCACAAGATTTTACATTAGTCTACTGTACACCAGAAATAAAGGAGGGGATGCGTCCCATTCTCCACAGTTTTTCTGGTTTATTTTACTCTCCCACGCTTCATTCACATCTAGGGGCTGGATGCTGATGGGAAACTTTATCAGTGCATGAGGCAAGTGACATAGTAAAGTATAAATGTTTCTCAGGATGCTGGATGAACATGCTGCCATAAAACCACCACTACAAAGAGATAGAAACTGTTGAAATGCTTCATTGATGCATTAAAACTTCCCATGTTTACATCAATGTTTGCACTCTTCTCTCCCTTTGCAGGCGAGTGTTTATTGCATAGGCACCACCAACTGTCGATAACCTGAAACCATCGGCAGAAAACGGGGGCTCGCTTGCAAAAACATTGCTCCATAGTTCCACCTTTGACACTTCAGTGCTCTGCTCACTCTTCTGCTGTAACGCCTGTAGCCACATTACTCGCCAGTAAGCTGTTCCGACACTTTCAAACGCCCAACCTCCACCCCCAGCATCCACCTGCTGGCTCTTAGTCTCTGTTCACCTTGTGGTGTTGTTATTATCGTCACCCTGCTGTGTTGAACTTGGTGTTTCCTTAAGGGGAGTGTGAAGGTCAGAGTCTAGACGCCCAACAAGCTGTGTGTGTGTTTTAGGTTCAGAGAATAATCCATTGCATCATGTGATTTGTCTGACTGAACTTTAGAACAACAGAAAACTATTTTCTCTAAGTGTGATGTATTGTAGCTGTCCGAAAAATGTCTAATTCCTCTATCTAGTTGCCCCTCAATTTCTGCTCACTGACCGTTCATTAGCATTCGAATGATACACTGTTTTTCATCACACTCCCCTCCCTTCGTCCAGTGTAATATCTTCTAACAAGATGGGCCCTCACATCCTCATAAATAAATTACAACAAATAAATGTATCCGGCCATGTAATGGAAACACATGCAGATGTGTTTACTTGGAAGGATTCTGCAGCGTATGCTCATCCGCTGCACACTGGCTGCTTCTCACTAACATTAAAACTTTGTTTTTCTTCCTCTGATCCTCTCTGCATGTTTGCAGACTTTCTCAGATCGATATATTTGCATATTCTGAGATGCATCACTGCAGTCTTTTGCTCGGGTTTGTGTGTGCGTGCCCTTGAACTACTGAGTCAAGTAAGAGCTGCAACTTTCTCGAACTAATTCAAATGTCGAAACTGAATATGAAATGAGCTCAAAAGAAATATCATAATATTGTTATAACAGAGGGTTCATATTCAAGTTTAAATATATTTCTATACTGTCCAATTCTGTTTAGGATTAGGTAACACTTTCACACATTAGAATTACCTAGATCCTTTACTAAGTAAAAATAGAAATACATATATAATAATTGAAACTTTATTTTGGCCTTACTCCAATCTTTCTTGTTATTTAAATAAAACCATGTGAGAAGTTTAGAGGTGAAATGTCTCGTTGGTGGAACCGTTTGTAAGGGCCCACAGGGCAAAAATGTTGGGTTTAATCATTGTACTTTATAAGATTATTATGGTTTTTCATGTAAAATCTTAGTTTAAAAAGTGTCTATAGCTGTGAAATAAATGTAGGTGAGTAAAAAAGACAGAATCTTCCTCTAAAATGTGGGAGAGCAGAAGTAGAATAAGTAAATAAAATACAATACTGGAGTAAATGTACTTTCCAGCACTGGCTGTGATTACAGGAAGGTAACACGAAATCTGGCTTGTTAGCGGCTGTGAAAATGATGAACTTTGTAAATGAAACCAACTGACAGATGGAAGGCAGCGTCGACGTTCCCCTGATAACTTTGATCTCTAAACTTTCAAACCCAAAATATTAATTTGCACTCACTCGTAGCCTTACACAAATTGCTACAGCAATTACCGATCACAAGAGACTGATTTTCTTTCAGGGCTAAAGGTGTTGCACCAGATGGCCTCCAAAACGACTTCCTGCTCCTGCGCCGAACCCACAGCCAGAAAGCGGTGCATCTATAAGTAAAGTGAAATAAATCCATATGTTGTGTACCATAATCTACACTGCAGACTAAACAACATGAAACATGATCTTTCCAGGTTGTTGTGTCCTCAGCAATATGAGGAGCATAATCCTTCATCGTTTGGGCACCTTTATCACGCCAAGCCAGATGGATTGCAGGTGGCACGCCAGATGCCTTACTATATTTAAAATCTCCATCTAGACCAAGGGGGTCAAATCCTGGCAGGAATAAAATCAGCACACAACCATATGTGAGCCTGTAACGACACCACTGTCTTGTCAGTCGGTCTGTTGTTTGCATTATGGAGATAATATACATTCGAAGTAAGTGGTCTGCATTCCGCAGCTTGGATTCAGCCTGTGTTCTCAATGGAGCTGGCTGACTCATCCCAATCACCGGGGGCAAAGAGGCAGCGTAATGCAATCAGACGCAACACAAATATCAGTGTGTAATGAGCGGGGACGAGAAGAAAAACAGTGGTGTCAAAGAAAGAGTCGGCTTAAAGTGGTCTAATGATAAAGCACACACACCTTTATGTACTGATGATATATTACTCACAAATACTTAAAAATAAGAACTTTTTCAACAAATAAATCCTCTACGCACATATTTCAGATTGAATCTTCTATTAGAAAACATTATTTTTCTCTCACTCACTCTGTGAAATACGCAAGCGATGATCTAGGAGAAGGTTTATTGGCCATATTGTTTACATAAAACTTTAATATCCCACAATTAATTCTCCTTTATGGTATGAATAAAACCTTCCAACGGAATATTCCAGTCCAACTTTGGTTTACGGACAACATATAAAACAGTCCACCAGCATTTCACTAGACATTGGGATTGTTGTCAACATTTCAGCATTTTAAATAGGTATGGTATCATCAAATAGGTCAGCTGTTTCTGAGCCAATTCGAGCCGCTGTCATCGTTTGTACTAGAGCCATAAAACATTGTGAAATTACAGAAATAAAACCTCTTAAATCGACATTATTCTTTGATTGACACGAACGCATGAAGCAATGACTACCACGGCTAACAATTTCATCTTTCCCAAACAGAAAAACAGCTAACATCAGACTGGATATTTAGGGGAAAAGATAACTGAATGTGAGTTATCAGGCTAGATAGGACGATTTTTTTCTTTTTTGATATCAAAATATACCCATAACACAGTGCGAGCAAATGTTTGCACAGATAAAGTGACGGGGGAAAAGTATATTCTTATATAAGTTATGGATGATCCTCAACTGTGGTCGGCACATCCACATTAAAGAGGTACTACCCCCTCTCTTTTTTGAGCTGTAAACTGAATTATATGACTATACTGTGCATGAAACACGTCAATGCTTGTGTTAAAATTGACATTAATACCACATTTATAAAAATGTGTGGGTTAAAAATGGCTGTTTTAAATCACCCTGAGCCTTGACACAGCTACTGACATCACACATTCGGAATCGGACCATTTGGGGCACCTCTACATCATGATATTTTTATTTAAACAAAGGGTGTTAACGCCCTCTAATCAGAGGTGGGCAACCCTCCTCCCCCAGCCTCTGCTTTGAGATCAGAGACTAGAGTTCGCAGGTCTCTGATGCGGGAAGGGAGCTAGCAGAATTGAAGGGTGTAGTTACACTTTAAATGCAGTTTCATTGCCAGTTTCATTATAAAATTATGTTACATTTGTGCAGTCACAGCTGCAATCAAGACAGATACAAAGGGTCTGTCTGACTCAGTGCTGAAGAACCTTGAGTTAACATACAAGAATCAGAGACCACAACATTCATGAAGCCAAAACCAAGTGACCTAATTAACAAGTTTCACAGTTTTAAACAGAACTTTTTGTTCATCTTTTGCAGGTTCTGCCACCAGTCCCCCTGCACATGAGCATCAGCTAACAGCCACAATATGGTACCATTTGTTTTTAGTTTCAAGCCATTTGCCAGAGGAAGGCAAACAACATCTGCCAGGATGAAAATAAAACAAAAGAAAACACGGTGCTCACTTCAAAACTACTTTGAATTACACAGTGGCCTATAGTACAAACTGTTTTTTTTTAAGGCCCTAAACACAATATTTCTCAATTAGCTTCTCGAAGGAAGGGGTGCTGCTACTAAAGTGAAAAACAAGAATATTTTCATTTTAAGGGAAAAGTCAGTGTAAACCATAGTGGGATTTATACAGATATCTATATTTATGTGATTCAAAACTCTGACAGTGATTTTTTTTTGTTTAATATGTTTGATAAGGATCATGAGTATTGTGAGTAAGATACATAACTAGCAGGACTTTTTATAGTTTAAAAATATACTTGTCTCGGGTGGACAAACTCTGTAATGGAGAGTCACTGTTTCTAAATAACCTCAAACCTACTGTTTGCAATGAACTGATATCTGCTGATTTATTGGTCTATATACTCATATAGTTTCAATAAAGAGTTGGAACAAGATATGGGCAATATATGGGCATATTATGGGGAATACGATGAGAAACTACTTTACAAGAAACAAAAGGGGAAAACTGTACTTTAAAGTTAAATTTTTTGCCTTTTGAAGTTTGTGCTTGTTGGGACAAAAAGTGTGGACAGTACTGAATATGTGCCAGCCCCACATGGATTCAGTATCTTGCTGAAGGGACTGCATTGTGGCCACATTAGGAGGATCAGCACCACCTTTTGTTTGGGCTGTCCGTCTCAATCTGCTGCCTCAACATCAGGGCTTCCGCTTTCAATCGACCTGCATTTTAGAGGAATTACCTGATCGATAATGTTGTGTTTTGAGGGGATTTTTATTTGCGTTACAGAGGCCGATGCAGTACATGAACATCCTGCTGCATAGAGAGAGCAGATCAGCTAGTTTAAGGTAGCAGTATCTTAATTTAAGGTTCCCACAAGGGGGGTGAAGGTTCCTGTCAAATCCGACACTGTTTTACACGGAAAAAACATCCCATGGGGTTTTATGTAATGTGATCACTGATTCAATAAAGTACATTTCACCTGCTTATAGTCCCAAAAGAGGCATATTACATTTCAGCTATATCTGGCACATAAGTTGATTTAACGGTCAGCTTCAAGGTAGCAAGTGATCACACATTTACACCTTTTTTAACAGTGCTGAAGAGGCTCTTTTCTCCGGGTTCTCCCTGCAGGAATCTGCCTTTGGCCCTGTTTTTCACCTGGTTTGTGTATTTTCACAAAGAGCTTGCTCCACAGCGCACCAGGTGTAAAGAGGTGGATTGATATCATTCAGCCCCCCGGACCCTCCCGTGCCGCCATGTGTACCCAAATAGAACACGTCTCTAATTTGGCAAGGGGCGATGCTGACATTTGGATCGTCTGCCCTGCGGGAAGGGTAACAACCTCGCATTAGGATGCTGCCCCCGTGCAATACCTGATCTGTTCTCTGTATTCAGCAGGATGTTCTCACACTGCATCAGTCAGTGTAACTCAAACAAAACCCCAAAACGGAGCGTTATCGATTGGGTAATTTGTCCAAAATGCCATTCGGTTGAGAGCGGAAGCACTGTGAGGCAGCAGAGACGGACCGGCGTCTGGCTACTGCCCCAAACACAGAGGGCTTGGGCTTGATCCTCCCCTGCGGTCATATCAACCCTACAGGAAGATCCTAAACCTGTTCTGGCTCCGGTGGGACCACAACATGGCTGCCAAAAAGGAGGCAAATCTATGACTTCTGTTCAATCTGTAGGATATAAGGAAAACATCTGTCAAAGTTGTCGCCCCCCTGACCCTCCCACAAAAACCTCTGGGAGTGTTTCAACCCACCTCTTACATCCCCTGAAGCTACAGAAGCCTGGAAATGACATAAAGTTACAACAGGAATGAGCAACCTGGCTGATTAGAAGGTATTTTATCGCGTAAACTATTTACAGTTCATGTGATTTAAAGCTCCAAAAAATAACTTTATCAAAGATATTTTGTGACTTATTTATTGTAATAATAATGATGTTTTCTTAATTGGTTTGTTGCCTTCGTTTATTTTATTTTATTATGTTTAATCAACATTTTATTGTTTACTTACAATAAATTCCTTTGTGTAGTATTTCACAATATTTTAGTTTTAATTGCTTTAATGGCTATAATTTATTATCTTAGCATCTCATCTTTTATTGTTATCTTATTTTTTAAATCAGTGTGTCACTTATAAAGCACTTTGAATTGCATTATTATTTGTCAGAAAGGTGCTATATATATATAAAGCGTGACTGATTGATTAATTGATTTTGACTTTTGAAGCTGCAATGTCTCGTCCTGCACAGTGATTATCACAGTCACATGGTTGTCATTTTCTAATGTTGCCTGGAACCGGCCAAAGTTGAGTAGAGAAAGAAAAAACAGATGCAAAAAAGAGCTTTTCGTGTCTGTGTGTAAGGTATACGTTAACCAAATGGACTGAAACAAATGCCAAGCTGTTGCAAGGTATGATTTGGCAAAAAGGCTGAATAATAACTGTGCCACTTTATAGGCTATTAAAGATAAATTTTTTTACAGCAATTACCTTAAATTTAGTGCAACAACATTATAATGATCAGTACTTTCAGCCCAAATGTTGCACTATCCAGCAGAGGGTTGGAAACCACTGAAGAAAAGCTGAATCTGTCTGCATCTGGTTGCACTTCGTCTCTGCTGCAGCCTGTTGGCAGCCGGTATAGAAGTGAATCAAATCTGAGCGCTAAAGCCCCCACACACCCATACGCCACGTCCACAGTGTGTGGATTCCTAAGTTTACAACCTGGAATCACGTCATCGGACAGCTCGAGATGTTTCTGTGATTTCAGAGTTGGTCGTACATCCATCAAATGTAGGTTTAATTACCTCCAATGACGGACGGGTGGTCCAGGTGGACCGTGTTTGTTTGGTTTTCACACACTTTTGTCAGAAAAATCAGAGCCTTCGGAAATATGTCCCAGTTGTAATTACGGCTCAGATGTTGACATGGATGTTTACTGGTACTGTACAATAACTCACATACACAAGCGCAGCAAGTCCACCCACACAGGTGTTTTCATTTATGGCTGATTAGAGCTGGGTGTAATTTCCAGCTTAAGTCGGCCAAACTTCAACCTGACGTCTAATCAGCCGGAGGATGGAAAACACCTGCGTGGATGGGCAGAACTTCAATTCCCTTGAGGTAAAAATCATCACTCCAGTTACTACCTGGGCTGGCAAGCTAATTAGAAGAAGAAATCTTTAAAATATTCAGAAAAAGTTTAAAAGTTCAATTTTTTGGACTATTTCTACCTTTGACGTTTCTTTTCTCTGATAGTTGATGGTTGTGACTCAGTTAAAAAAATTTTTTTTTCAGTTTTCAGTCAATATTTTTGCGGCTGCTTGAATCACTGATAATAAAACATCAGCCCTTGTGGCTAACATCGACCAAATCAAATGTAATTTCTGCTTAAATTATTTCAAACATTTTATGAACAGAGCTATAAATGAGATCCAGAAAAAAAGAATTTATTTTTGCCTTTATACCCAAAAGAAATAAGACTATAACAGAAAAAGCAGTTAAATTATGAAAGCAGTTCCAGATAATAAAGGTTGTAGTGATTGCTACTAATGAACAACCTTATCATCCATGCCACAGATGGTCAAATATTAATCTATTAACTACAGCAGTCTCTTCTCTTCTGGTGATATTTTAAAAAGCAAAGGATGAAAATCCACTTTGAAGAGAGACAATGGCCGTGACGCAAGTCAAAAAATCCATGCAGATTTGGACTGGCAGCTCTATATTTGGGGGCGATGTGACTTGGTCTTGATGTTAAGGTTGCCGACATTGCTGATGCGACCACGCAGCGTGCTCACAGGTCACTGGGCTGCGGGGCATCGCGGCCAGTCGTGGAAGGTTGGGAAGTGGCTGAGGTTACACAGCTGTGACTGGCCGAGGCCCGGCGGCCAGCCTCCAGTGATTTCACACGTCCCAGCAGCGCCGCAGAGCTCTGATCCCACAATAAAAGAGCGAGAGCACGACAAAGATGATCAAGAGAGTGTGAAGGAACAACGGGGACGAACTACAATGAACCTGAAGGAGAAGCAGAAGCGTACAGCAACAGAACAAAATGGGAAGGAATAAAAGTGATTGATGTGGGGAGATTGTAAAAGGGGAAGCTGTGAGCGCAGGAAAGAGACAGAGAGCCAGGAAGTCATGTTTTTTTATCTTTCAGCTTCACAGTGATCGCCTTTTTGAGAACTTATCCTCTCTTTCTGGCCTGAACGAAAGTGACCAGCTCCGGCAAAAAAAAAAAAAAAAAAGTTGTAGCATGGCTAAACTTTCTCTGCAGTGTAATTCAATGTCATCCAGCAGTGCACGGAGTTAGCTGATCAAATGCTTTGCAAAGTAAGCGGGGTAATTCTACCGTTTACCTGAAGGCAGTGCTGTCTTTGATGAGTCCAAGACGAGGACAAGTCGAAGATAAGTCAAGTGCAAGTCCAAATGAGAGAGACAGTGAAGACTTTTTTCATTCCCAAGAGATCGAATGGCAAGGTATTTTTCAATATTCTGTAGTATTGAAGCAATTTGGTGGGTGCTCTTAAAATAACAAAGTTTGGTACCCAGCCCAATCCAGAGGTTAAAAGTCCTCTCTCACTGTATTATAAACAGTTTTTTAGTGATAAGCCTTAAAACTCAGACGTCCAAGTACCTCAAATTTGTACTTAAAGGTCCCAGTTGTGTGACGTTTAGGAGGATCTATTTGGCGAAATTGGTTTGGACGTTAATTAATCATTGATTGAATTTTCCGTTCCGCCGTTCAACTGGTCCTTCCTCTACTACAAGCTTGCCTTTTCTTTAGCCTTTCCCATGGCTTAAGAGGGAAGGGTGATGCGAGGAGGTTTCCAAACTATATGGCCTAGATTGTCCACGTTTTCAGTATATTTTTGTGAAAGAGGAGGAGAAACGAGAACGAGGTTAAGCCTAAAACTCGAACGATTATACCGACTCAAACCAAGACGTTTTCTGGGGGATATATTTCATAAAGCACAGGTACCTCAAATTTGTGTAAATTCTACCACTGGACGATGATGTACCTTTCCTGTGGGGAGGTGCTGCTCTTATAAACAAGCACTCCCAGGCGAATGAAGGGACAACGCGCCGTAGAAATGTCAAACCTCTGCACTTTTATTTCTTCAATAATGTTCAGCTTCTGATAAAACCTTGGAAAGTGCAAAGTTTAATAGCGTTTGAATATGTGTGTGTGTGAGACGCTGACAGACAGCAGAGGGTTTCTGTGTGTCAGCCAGGCTGCGGCTCTTCTCACGTTGCCATTCCCAGGCCGACTGCTCCGGCGTTAGCTCGTATTAACAGTCATCCGTCTGTCCTCTCCTCCCTCGCTCTCCGCTGAGGGGGTTAACGTGACCTGCGGGCCCCCGAGTATCACCCAGCCACAATGTTCTGACATCCCTGGGCCTGCCCAGATGGTCACCATATGTCCACACACCACGTATAGCGAGCCGGGAACACACGAGAGCAGACAGGGGCGAGGAATGTGCACTCTCTGAGCGCTGTGGTTTGTTTACCCGTGCGCCCCTCTGGTGTTTGTTATGGGTCTGTAGCGACAACATCTGATATTATGTGCAAATAACGTGAATAACCAAAACAGTACAGCAAAGTGTTAGGCTCATTACTCTAAAAAAAAAATGTTTGTTACACCACAAAAAACTTGATCTTGTCACACCTTCAAAAATCAGGACAACACAGTTCTCTCTACACTGAAAGGATGAGCAATCGTATAGTTTGTTGAAAAAACTTGGGTTTGATTGTTAAACGTTTGCCAATCATTCCTATTAGTTTTTTGTTTTGTTTTTTTTTAA
>NW_023339652.1:3879972-3916319 GCF_004916995.1 Morone saxatilis | reverse complement strand
GCCACAGGTCGGATTCAAACCCTAATCATTCCTATTAGTTACTGATTCACTCGCTAGTTGAACATGAAAAAAGATTTTTGCGAAGAGAAACCAGAACAGAGATGTTTATTCTAGCTGACCTTTATATAGATGATCTGCTTTCATTCACAACTACACTGCAATATTTACAATAACGGTAGCAGGTAAACATTTAAGAGGAAGTCTCCTGAGTCTCTACTGAGAAAGTAGAGAAAAAGTGAAAGAAAAGTTTGGATAATAGCTCTAATAAGTAAGTATGATAAAGTTTGGTGTTTGTTTACAGACTGCTGTGAAATGCAAACAGTTAAGACAAACAGATTTTTAATAGAGCAAAACTCAGGATTAATTCTCCTTCCATGAAAGAAATGATGAATGAATGAAGTCAAGGCGGAAACATTTCAGCCATACTAATTTCATTCAGCAAAAGTCAACTATCGAACAATAACTTCAAACATTTGTTGGCTCTAGGATTCAATTCGCAAACTGAATCGTTTCTGGGGGTTTGTTTATTGGACAAAACAAACAATTTTAAGGCGTCACCTTGGGATTCTGTGAACTTGTGATGGGACATTGTATCGGCTAAACAACAGACCAGTGAGCCAACATGAACAATACCAGGACTCTGAAACAGAAGGCAGCTAAATTGAATTCAGCCGTCATTTGTTTCATTATTTACACCTGATAATTGACTGATTCATCCTTATGGCACGGCACACAGTGCTAGCTCACCCACGGCAACACACCTAAAGCTACAGGAGATCTACAGTGACTTCAGCATTCAGCATGTTAAGTTAACTGGTGGGCAGGAGAAACCATAGTAAAATATATACAGAGAGAAACAACAGAGAACAGCCAGCCTACACGTCTTCCTCACAAAGGGTCCAATTACAAAGAGGAAGTAATCGAAAAGCAAATCAACATGTGAGTCTTGAAAAACAGTTTTAACAAGGAAGTAAACAAGTTCAGATAGACAATACAAACTTAAGAGACAGGAAAATGGCTTTACCTCAGATAGAAAGGGTTGGGAAGTGCTGCATTTTTGGTGGGGGATGTCAAAGGGACCTGACAAAGCATGTCTCAGTGCATGAATATGAGCCGGCTTGCGTTTACAGCAATTACTGTCTCACTGACTCTGATTCAAACAGCTGCAAAACCACGAAGAGACACCGATACCTGAGGAAGAGTGCTGGCTGACAGCAGGTCTGATCATGTCTCTCACACGGACGGATACATGGGTTCACTGGCTGCACACAAACGGCTAAAAAATGCTAGGATGAATTAAATATGCGCCGCATGCAGTGAAGTAATGCAATCGAAAATTAAAACTTCATGCTCCGTCTGATAAATAACTTAATTTAGCCTTTATTAATTGCATTTATTGGTAATGCTTTCTAAACCAGTCAGTGTCAGAATGGACTGATTCATTAATCACAGTATGAAATAAAAAGCCAAAGATGAAAATAAACCATAAAAATAGCCATTTTGGAAGAAGTGGAAAAAGCTAAATTTGTTCTTGGGAATATTTTTATACAGTGCCTCGCAACTGTGGGTATAACACAACAAATTTATTTACAACCATATCTCAAATTAATGCGACAGATCATCTATTTTGAATGCTTTCAGGTCCTCGCTGAACTACAAGAAGGAGGACAAATGCCACAAAGAAATACTTTTAACCTCAAAAGTATTGTTTCAAATTGTTGTTACCAAGCACTGTTGTGAAAACCAGAACACTCAATAGCAGGTACAGTATGTACACTACTGTCATGCACATACTTGGTTGAGAACTTTGCAAGCGTTAAGTGAGAAAAGCCTGAATTTCTGAGGGAGTATTATATGAAACAAAGGCTGAAGATAGGCTGTACTTAGGCAGAGTGGTGATTTTAGCTCATTGCTATCAGCATGCTAAAATGCTCACAATGACAATGCTAACATGGTGATGTTTAGGAATGTTTTATGTTTACTGCATTCACCATGTTAGTTTAGCTTGTTAGCAAGTGAAATATTGAACAAAGTCAAAGTTTGGAACTACAATAAAGGTCAGGGGACTCATTAGGATTCATTTTCTTGGGACCATGAATGCCTTTACACCATTTCAAAGCAATTAATGTAATAGTTGTTGAGATATTTTGTAGTAGTGGACCCAACAACGTCACAGTTTTTGGATAAACACTGATGGAAAAAGACAATTTTCACTTGTTTAACCAGTTTTTTTCTTTAAAAAAAGAGTCAGTGTATCACATTTTCATTTGATTAAAGTAATGTCTGAAGAGAAAGAGTGAAATTACTTCACCTATCCCTGCAAAATGACTTGTTGAACTGGATGTTTTCTCAGTGCATGTACACTCTGCAAGAGGGAAAACGCCCTCGTCTTTAGGTTTCGTGCGAGTCTCCAGTAACAAATCATCAAAACCACAGAATCACCCTCCACCTCATTACACTGTTATGGCTGATGTGTCTTCAGGGACTCAGGTGTGGTCGTATTATTACGCCTCACTTCTCTCAGTGAGGAACACAATGATATTGCTAAAAGTTTTCGACAGTCGCCGTGCTCCTTTTTTCCCGGTTCAATTAAGTTCAATTATTCTCAACAGGAGCCCCCAGATGCTGCACCGGTTGTGTTTTGGAGTGCGTGTTCGACTTTATGTGGACTTTATGTTATATTATACTGTATGTGACAATGTGCACTGTTGCTATGGGTAATAAGCTGCCAATACATTGCTGCACAAGTACTAATATGGTAACTTCCTGTGCATTTAGTGTACTTAACCCGATATAAGGAAACAGAGGAAAGGTCAATGTTGTTTTTTCTTTCTTTTTCAAGCGTTTTCCGAACACGAGACAGCTGGTATCATACACATCGCTTCAGGTGCCATTGTTCGTTTAGATTGTTGATCCTGGAAGTCCTTCTCTAGCACCTCCTTTCCAGTGACAGAGACGATAAGCTATGTGATTGATCGGGGACCAGTGTGCAATCTGTCATGTTTTGTCATCCAAGTCATGACAAGAAATTATGACTCTATAATCGCCTAAACTGACACAATGACCATTTTAAGAGGCAAAACATATTGAGTAATCTGAACCCAGTATTAGCAACACAAACTTAATCTTGTGATACCCGGCGCCTACTGATTGTCTGGGGATTTCTATATGCAAAGTGTTTGCTTGAAGGGCGGCGAGAACGGCCGCTAACTTACTTCAAGGACGCGCCTCACTTGAAACGATGCTCTCCCCTCATCCTCCTCCGCAGTGAAACAAACTGGAGATATAGTGAATTACTTTGTAGCATGGAGAGCTTTATAAAACATTAAAAATAGTCCTGAGCGATATTTTTATTCTCTGATTGTTACCACCCAGTTTTAGCAATGAAAGCCAAGAGAAAGTTCTCAGTCTTTACTGAGCAAGCGTTTAGAGATTGGCTTGTAAGTCAAGTCTATCTCAAACCTGTCAACTGACAAGTCTTTAAAGTCTTAAATATCTTTCCTTTAAAGGTCAAGTGTGAAGAATTTAGTGGTATCTGTGGATAGCCAGATGTGTGAGAAACGTGACTGTCCCTATCAAGAGCCAGTGTTTGGTTTGTCCCTTCTGTGCTACTGTAGAAACATGGCAGTTCAACACTGCACAGCGTGTGTACATAAACATCTCATGAAAACATAAACGTAATGATTCTTATTTTCAGGTGATTATACACTAATGAATATTACCTTCCATGTCTGCCAATAGAACCTCCTAAGTGTTACACACCGGACCTTTAAAGCTGCATTAATAGTTTTTACACAGCTGGGAACAAGTGCTTTCAATTCATAGACCCTATTAATTAAATATTAATTCCATTAAATATTCAAAGGCATTATCAAGTCTCTAGTGCTCATTTTTGGGAGAAAGACAAAATGACTGTCCAAGTCTCAAGCATCCAGTCATCTCCAGTGTCAAAGTCCTCCACCTTCACTGTTCTCTTTCCTTAACGTTAACCAAGTTCTTAAATATAACGTAAAAAAGTTAATTAGGATTTAACTTCTAGGTTATGAAATAAAGTTGTGCAGATGTGAAATGCACTTTTGCATTTTACTTTTCTGCGTTATTTTCAAGTAAAGATCTATTAGACTCTTGATGTTGACAACAGCAAAAATAAAACTTTTGCAAAGTGGCTGCAGGCGATATCTCCACAGCATAACTAGCAACAGAGTGGCAACATGTTCATTTATTGATGTATTCATTGATGTGAAGCCACAGATTCTTACTTAAAAGTTGAATTTCTGCAAGTTAAAGTTAAATGTGCTCAACTCACTGGAGCAGAGCAGAGTGCATCTGTTTTTCACAGTGGCTTGGCTACCGCTCAGGAATCAGGTAGTAACCCCGGGTCCTCTCTCCCTTCTCCTCCAAGCCTTCTTAACACCCTTCAAGAGTGAGAACCACGAGCGAAAGAAGTGAGACCAGACACAGGGAGCAACTGGCTGCCACAGAGGTTGATCTTTGGTGGTGTAATTATAGGAAGGCTGGAGTGTGTCTGGTCCGTCCCCTCAACAACATGTCCATGGAGGCAAGGTAGCTGAGAACTGGAGGAGGGAGGGGGGGGCGTCTGGGAAGGTTTGGGATTTTCGTAACAGAAAGAAAAATAGCCCCCCTTGTGTGTATCACATGTCAGATTAGCATAGTAGGCAGAGGGGAAGATGATTCGGCATGAATATGGTGCTTTGAAATCTGAAATCAGACTGTACCCTGTTACGCCTCTGACAGCTGCCCTTGCGTGACTTTGCAGTGCTGACATGCCGTTCGCGGTCTGTTAGAAAGGAGATAAATCCTTGATGGGTGGCAGAAGAAGGAGAGATGAGGAGCTTAGTGTCAGGCTCTGACGGAGCCTTGAAGCCGGGGATCGGCTCTTCATGAACATGATGGGAGGAGTGGAGTTACATGGTCACCGACTTCAGGTTGCTCTTAAAGATAACAACGCAGAATTTCTTGCTAATAAACTAAAAACCTTGGCCATTCTTTTACTTGAATATACATAATTAGTCTGCAAAGTCTAGCTCCAAGGCTGCCTCTAAAAAAATCATTAAAAGGTTATGCAATAAATCTGTATTTTAAACTTTAAAGCTGCATTAATAAATTTTTTTCAATATAAACAAATCAAATGGTGATGTGTAATAGCAAAGGGGTTTGCTTGTAGTCACAAATCCACAGAAAATGATCACCTAACCCTGCTGGCCCAGCATTTTAGCATCTTTCAGCTCGTTGTTTTGGTTTTCAGCCCTGCAAACTGCCCTCTCGTGTTTCCAGCTCCAACAGGGGCAGAAAAAACTCAATAAACCCACTATACGCTATCTGCACAGCACTAAACATCAGAAAGACGCAGCTAGTAAACATAGACAAGAATTTAGCAGCTAAAGAGTAAAGAATATTTTATAAAATATTCCCTCTGAGACAAAAACAGACACAGCATAAGAGTGTAACTGCTAATGCTAATGCTTGCTCAGTGACTATTTGATGGTGTTTTACAGCGTTTACAGCTTGTGTTGCACTCGTATTGTGGTGACACAAATGCTAAAGTTGCTGTTTTAAATGTAGTTTTAAACGTTGAGCACAAGAATGGGATAGATTATTGCATTGAACATTAGTTTGAACAAATTAATTTACTTTTGCATATGTTTGTCCTATCACAATATTTACACTTAAGTATCATTCTGTGTCCTGTTAGTGTTTTGTTTGTGTGTCTGTCTATGTCTCTGTGTTCTAGGTGCAGCTCACTGATCTCTAATGGAGGGCACCTGTTTAAAGCTGTGGGCTGAGTCTATTTAAGTGGCTCCTTACTCTGCCCACACGCTCTTGCTCCCTGACACAAGAACCAGCTCTTAGTTTGTTCTCTTAATTTAACCTTTTTGTAAATAAATGATGCTTCTTTTGGATCTAACCTGTGTTGTGTCCCTCTTCATGTCGTGACACACTGTTTATTGATATGAACCGTATCACTCAGCCCTACAAGTTTGCAAAGAGTAACTAATAATCCGTAACTAATGTTTTTGTTCATATGACAACAAAAAGAATGAAATACTGAATAATTAACAGGATAGAAAAGTAGGAAAAGTACATTTCAGCCTCAACAAATTATGCTTTTTACGCCTCTCAATGCTATAGAAATAACTTTAAAAGAAAAATTAGTTTGACGTCATTAAAATGCTTAGCCTGTGATGAGGGGCTGCAAATAGATACTGCTTTGTTTGAAGGGGTCACCAGCTGAAAAGGTTCAGTGCTCCAGCACCTTTGTGAGGATGCTCTTTTGTTATCTCCAGTTCACAGTGCAGCATTATAACTCGGCAGTAAGATTCGGCTTAGGGACCCGGAGAGCAACAACGAGCCAAATCGCCTGTCAGGCTCTCCCTGACAGCAGATGGTGACGGGTGGTGCTGACTCGTGGAGAGGCCAGGGGCCGCCCAAGAACCTGGGTCAGAGCTTCAGTGGGTGTCACATCAGGGCACCATCTCCGCCTGCCACTTACTGTCACTGCTGTGCAGCCCAGGGGGATCATGGGTGACAGGGCATGCTGTCAGCTGCGCCTTTACAGCCCAGAGAAAAGCCTTTGACCTCCGCCGTCACCTTTTTAATGGAGGTGTCAGGTGAGAAGGGCTCTGTTACAACCCACATCTGACATGTAACTATGAAATGAGGCTACAAGTTAAACAAATAAAAGGAGGATGGGGGTGGGAGGGGGGTTCACAAATCTCTGCAGGGCAACAGACTCCATATTATTGTATTCTCCATCCCCCTCGTCCTGCCGAATCTTCTTTCTGTGTCAGTGTCCTGCCGCTATCAGCCGGATTAGCTCAGTGGCATTACTGCAAAATGAGACAATTACTGTGCAGAAATGGCAGATCGTGACTGCACAGTAGCAGGTGCGTCGGCTGTCAACCGTGGAATCTCTAAATTGACAAAGAGAAAACAATCAGAAAAGGGCACCGTGACTTCATTTGTCTTCATCTGTCTGTGGATTTATTTAGTGTTTGTGGGGTTTTTTTTAGGAGCAAAGACAGATGGACAAAGCAGGTGTTAATGATTACACTGAATGATTTCAGTGTAATATGTGCATTTGTTTAGCCTCTAAAAAGATACTCAAATTCTGTCTAAAGGCTCATACAAACTGACTGTTTCTCACTGTCAGTCAACATATCAATTGCCCCGTTCCTTAAGAGCAAATCCAGTTATCGAGCTTTATTGTAACCCGTTGATACGGAAACAATGAGTAGATCAGTTGGTTAGTTAGCTTTCCAGGCTAAACATTCCCAGATTTGCTCTTTTTCTCTGTTTTTATGTCATTTTCAGTTGAATATCTTTAGGTTTTGGGCCATTGGTCGGACAAAACAAGCAATCGGAATAAGTCACCTTTAATTAAACGGAAGTAGGGCACACTTCTTCTTTTTATCTGTCTCTCAAGGTCTATTTTTCGTGCGGGACTAAAAGGGTTAAACCTCCAAAAGAAAAGTATGTTTTGTTGTGAATATTTTATTTTATTTTATTTTATACACCCATCCAATCAGCTCAAATTACAATCTGCTCTACTTCAAATGCCATAAATTTGTTACAATTTGTCCAAATCTATTTCTGGCATCTGGTATAATCACTGGTATAAAATCTCCAACAGCAATCTGCAGTAAAACCTGGACCCAACACTTGTTTTTTGATGTCTTCAAACTTGCAAAATGGAAAAAAAAAAATCAAAACCGCTCTCTCTCAGCACCACTTGAGGCCACAAAAGTGCAAAAGTTTGTTTGTTGGTGCGACTTTGATGCAGAAATCCTTATAAATACATCATCAACTGTCTATTGTTCAGTCAGAGGAGTCGGCAGGTCGACCTTCGTGACTGACAGCTGTGATTGACAGGTAGGCCTCCTTTTAAATCCTCACAAGCTGTTATAGTTGCCGGCAGGGTCTCGGATAAAACTGGTCACATTTCCTTGCCATGCCTTCAGCTCCAGGCAGCCAGAGGAAGAGGAAGAGGAAGAGTAAACCTGACAAAGACAGTCTGGTTTAAACATGAACTCCTACATGAATTAAACATGCAGACAATCCCAGGAACTCTGAGCACACACCTTCTGATACACAAACAAAGACCGGGGGGTGGGGGGTGGAGGGAGGAACACACAAGCGTAGCCACATGGAGGCAACTGTGAAGCAAAAATAAAAAGTAAAGCTGTCACCACACCAACGCATGATGCAGCCCCACTGTGGGTTAGCCAGAACATAAATAAAAAAAACTGGTAAAAAAAACTTGTACAGTACGTTTATGATCCAGGACCCAAATCTGCAGAGTAAGAACTGCTGAATATGTGCATCAAACTTCACTCTTATCCCTGAGTGTGGGGGCGACTTGACTGCTTTATTAAAATTCATAACTCTGACCTATAGTTGTGACGCGTCCCCCTTGAGATAATCAGCAAACGCTACAGTGTCACGGCGATGTGAATCATTCCCTCAAGTTTCATTAAAAAACTAACAAACAAACAGATAAACAAAACAGATGGACGATAGCATCATTGAGAGAAAACAACACAGAGCTCGCACTGTATGTAACGACAGAGGTAGATCGAAAGGTGAGCACAGAACGCCTACTCTGCAATCATCATATGGTAAATAATCCCCAGTGGAAACAAAAAAAGGATTGATTTATGCTGTGAGACGCTACCTGCATATCAAATGACTTTAATGCTTCTTAATCTTATGAATTCACACACTCAAACGGCCTAAAAAAAAAGCGCAATATAGGAAGGTAAAATGGGAGATTTAGGTGGGTTTATCATCCCCTATCATAAGCCAGCAATCTTAGTGACCCAGTTCTAGGCAGAAACTCCCTCAGCACTTTTCTTTTTCAACCGTGTCCCGCAACATATGGCAAGCAGCCCGAGTCTGTGGGAGTCGATGTGGGAGTTTGGGACAGCCAAGAAAACGACAAGCCTCAGTCTGCCAGTAGGTTTGCGTGTAGAGGATATTCCTTCTTCAAAATATATATATATATTTTAAAAAAATCCCTGCCTTTTTGACCCAGCCGCAAAAAAAAGGCCCCTCGCCTTCCACTCGGCAGATGTCTTCGAGTATGAGAGTGACGCAATAGGAGGATCTCAAAAGTCACAGTCTCCCCGCAGCATCCTCTGCAAACCCACCTCCGTCGACCGGCAGGGCTGTTGCCTAGTTACCTGGCTCTGCAGAAGTGCAGTGAAGCATCGTAGGCCAACGTGGGGACCACTTCACTACCCACACCTACTGTGTTACCAAGAGGGAGAGAAGAAGTGTGTCAAGTTGTTTTCCTTCTAACGGGGAGATATAAATGAAATGTGCACAGGAATGGCTAGGGCTGAGTGGTTGAAATCAACATACTGACCTTAATAATAAGGTTTTTAAGTATTTTACACTTAAATGCCGGTTTATTAAGCAAACCTTGCTAATAACAATGCAGTCTAATACAAGAGTTGTGCAATACATTCTCCCTTCATGAAGGTTATAATGTTCAGTTTTTAAGAGGTGTTGATTCAACTTTACGATCTTTCAGGAGGATGTAGTTTGTGGGGCTGTTGAACTGTATTGCATTATACAGAGAGGTGTTTCTGTTATTTAACCTTCCCTCATTATTATAAATGTCAGTATAAGAGGTCACGACACACACCATGTGTGTCGTGACCTCTAGACTATCATTTGTGTTGATTTTTTTCATGAACAGATTTTTTCCCTCTGATACCTTGCGGCGTTTTATCAACTGCTACAGTGATAGACAGGTGGGTGGTATACAGCAAGGGCCCCAGTCTAGACTGGAAGTAGACAAATTGTGGTAATGTGCAACCCTGACATCTCTGCTATTTATGTTCTTTATTTTCTTTTTGCTTTCTGGTTGAACTGAGGCATTTGGCAGCATAACTCTTATAGTTGGAGAAACAAAAGCAGGTCCCACATTACCAAGGTGTATTTTGAAAAATATGTTTCTGTCAGCCTTTTATTGCATCTCAACCTAATGTGGAAAGTTTTTGTCATATTTATTTGTCTGTTTTTTGTTTTGTTTTTTTTCAAATTTCTGCTCAATGTTTTGTAAGCAGAAAATAAAGGTGTGTCTAAAACAGGTGGATGTAATAGAGTTACAGTATATATATTGTTGAGGCTGGTCTCATACTGTTACGACACGTAACATTAATGTTATAATATATTTTTATATATTAACAATGGATCACGTCGCTACTTTTACTTACATTTACTTTTAACTGCATTTTAGCGTCTTTCAGCTCATTGTTTTGTTTTTTCGGCCCACAACTTAACTTCTTCTGGGGGTTTTTTTTGGGTGAAAAGAGTAATAGCGTGCATAACTCAAACTATAACAGCGTATAGGGTGCACGGTCGTAATAAGGGACAAAACAAACAGGATACTGGCAATCAAAGATAAATATCTTCTTGTTTATTAAGGGAAAGACAGGTGAAGTTCCAAACACAATCAGCGAACAGTATAGATGCATGATGGGGTCTGTGTCAGTGCATTTTGTACAGTCTGAAGTGACTGTTTTAGGTCATATGACGTTGATGTATATCTTGTATAGCTTTTATTGTTGCTATGTGTTTCTGGGCTTGGGCAGTCATATTTATCAGCATGCGACAAAGCTCAGTGTTTTCTTCTTGTGGTCACACCTCCTTCATTAGGAAAGGCCGCTCATGGGTGTTTCATTCACAGATGACTTCGATCATGCAATTATACTGATTGCTGGCTGTCTTTTGAACCACCTGTCTATAAATGGATATTTCTGCCAACCATATTATGACGGCTTAGAGCTGAAAATCATGTTTTGCCCTGAATAAAAAAAGAAGATATTTATGAGTGTTGGTCTCCTTAATTACATTCCAGAGCTGCTGTACGGCGATTTCTTGTTACGTCGACCAGCAAATGAAGTGATATCAATGTACTGCTGATGAGATATAACATAACAGTGTGTCTGTAGGGCTCTGCTTTATATACCATGTGAGAAAGCAAAACAGGCAAAGAGGAAAACTCATAAAAGTGAGAGGAGTGAAAAGTGCAGTTTCAGAGTTAGCTGTTATTGTCTAACTGACACATGTAGTTAACTGAATGACCCGAAGTCATTCAGGATCTCAGTGGGGAATCACGCAGGCAACCAATCCAACCATCACCGCGGAGAATGGACTTGCTATTAATAACAACCCTGGCAAACGATAAACGCAGCATTTTATTTTATCTAATATGACACCTCTAGAGAGAGATTTAAATCCCACAACACCATTATTGTATTCTGTTGTGATTATTAGTCCTCTTGTATTATCTTTCCTGCTGTCGGAGCCTAGCTCGTGTTTAAACAGAACCCCTCGGCGTGACAATTTTCACAGGCAAATGCGTCTCCCATTGTCTCCGTTGGCTTTATCATCATGAAATAGGTTTCATTTCCTTTGAACATGATTTTAAAAAGTGACATGCAGCCCAGGCAATGTGACCAGAGATTGATTTCATGGTTCTCTTCAAATAAAGGAAGAAGATTGTAACGCCTGCTGCATTAACCGGCTTGATTAGCATATACATGAAAACGTAGCCGGTCTAATAATACATCATGTCTCCATTAGATACGTTCATATCAGGTATGTGCGCGCTTGATCGGCAGTGTATTCCCATTAATTACCCAGCTTGCCCCACGCTGTCGGGATCTGAAAATAATGACCATACTCAATCACTAAATTTCAAAGTAATGAGTGCTATTAATATTTATTTCTTATCACAAGCAGGTACAGTACAGCATGAACAGCCAAATAACAACTGTCAGTTATTCTCTAATTACTCTCAAGTAAGTTTGTTTATCAGGAGTGTCATGAAAAAGTGTGCTACAAGGGAAAAAAAGGGATAAAATGTTAACAAAAGAATTCACCGCCCAGCACCAAAACAACTACGTTATGACTCTAGCTACCTTTGGTCTGAGTCAAGCTAGCAGTTCCCCCCCTATTTCCAGTCTTTGTGCTAAGCTAACTGGCTGCACTACTTTCATATTAACAAAAACATGCTGGCAGACTCCATATAAAAGGTTTATTCTAAGGACTAATGATTCCAATATGCAGGTGATTATACACTAATGAAAACATGAACCTATGAATATTATATATAATATCTGCCAATAGATCCTCCTGAATGTTACACACTGGACCTTTTAAATTGAAGCTACCCGTAGAGCTGCATTGATCTGTTTCGGTCGCTAATCTTTATGGATGAAGCTATTTTTCTTGGCACGAAAAGGTGACATACTGATGCTGAATCCCTCTCACAAACCTATGACTTGATGGTCATTTTCCAGTGTTCGATAAGCGCAACATGAGACCTGCATCACCTGCAGTGATTCAGAGGGCTAGAACCAACCAAGGTTACTTTTGGATTGGATGATTGAAAAGTATTATTTGTTGTGTCTTACAAGCATCCTAAAATACCTCTGTGCTTCGTCCATGATTATGTCGTATTGTGTGTTATGTTCTTTCTTATGCTGTGTATTTATTTCTCTCATATGTTAGACATGTTCGTTGACAAGCTTTCACCTTTTGATGTATAAACATGAAGTCGCAAACGTATTATTGTTGGAAAGACGATTTTAGAGTCGCAGACAAAGGCTTCCAATTGGTGTGAGGTTGCCTCTTTAATCTGTGTCGATTGTTTGAGGAGAAGTCTGGATTGATTTGCGCAGTTTGTCCCTCTGAGCCCTGAGATTTGACGAGGCTCAGGGGAGGCCTCCATCCATCATTCAAGCTCATCAAGGTAGCAGTTTATATTTTCTTTGTCATTAATAAAGGTGCCCTTTGGCAGCCAACCCTCTGTTGAGCCGTTCAGCCTTCCCATTATTGTTTTTTTTTTCACTTTTGGTGGCCGCGAGATGAAAAGAGTTTACCAAGCGTGAAAACTGATGACCTATTTCATTCACTATAATTCCACAAGAAGTAGAGCTCTAATAAATGAGCCTGGCAGAGTTTTGTGCTTTCTATGACTGAATACTCCAGGCAAAAAGGCAGGGCTTGAGCCAGTCTATACTGTACTATCTTCCTTTAACGCGGCAGACTGATAAAGCCACACTGCTGCTCTGACACTTTCCGTGCTATAGGTGTACACCGATGAGGCTGCAAAATGAATTATTTGATTTGAAAAGTAAATCAGGACAGCTTAAGCGAGCTGAAAGGAACAATTGGGGATAATCTCCCATTCACTGCAGAGCCAGAATATCCTTCATTTCCAAGGCCTTGCTTTCTCTTTGACTCTAAAAGGATGTTACTGCGGTGCTTGAGCAGGCACCTCACCTTTGTTGTCATTTAGCGTTTCTGTTCAGCTTTAAAATCCAAGCCTCATTTGTTAAAAGACGAGAGGTAAAGTGGGGAATTTTTTTCCTGATGGTTGTCTAATTTTTTTTATTTTTTGTGATATTCACTGGAACCAGGGAAGTTTTTTTTTCTGTCTGCAGAGTCATGACTAAGTCAAGTGGTTCCCCTCACCGCTTGCTCTCCACATGTTGGACCAGAGCCAGGACTTGTAAACACATGCTGCCATCTGTGATAATAATTCCACATATGAAAGCGATCGGCCACCTTTTTTAATCCCCTACTTCTATCTATCTTTTAAACATCCTTCAGTCCACTCTCCTTTATTGTTATTTATTCATGACACCAACAGCCGCTGAGGCCTTTCATCATCACACAACTGATTTTACAGAGAGCGACTTCAAAGTTGAGAGGAATTAAGATGTTACACGGGTCCTGCGGTAAACTCAAGCATCCTCAAGTAACAAGCTGAGGGAGTAATTGAACACTTATGAGGCTCTATCACCATCCCTCAGAGCCCTTCCAAAAGAGTATTTAGTCACGAAGGCATAAAGCCTAAAAAGCTTCTTATTCAACCCCCCACAACACCTGCACCGTGGCAGCAGCTTTGCCAAAACTTTTCAAGGCTTTTTCGTTTTCTAAGCCTGCCAGTTCACGGGTAAATAATAACAAGTAAATAACAGCAGTGGATATTTGGAGAAAATACTATTCTGTCATTTCCGGCTCATAGTTCTCATTGTTTGAATTCTCTTTGTAGGAATAAAGACGAGGAAGATCTACAGCCCGGGTTTAAAAACTCAGACGATTATTACCATGACAACGAGACTACTTTTTCTGTATCTCTCACCTTGTTGTTTGACCAACTGAGGTTGCCAGATCTGTGTTTAACAACCTCCTTTTCTTGTGATGCACAAGCTGCTGTAGATCATTTTAAGGGAGAATATTCGAAATGTTTGAATCTTCACGATGTGTTCGGCACTAGCAATGCAATATGGGGGCGGCTGCGGTCACAGCAAACCACAGGAGAAGATACAGGAGAAGGATAGAAAATGGCAAGAGTAGCTCCATAAATACTATGAATCTATGATTTGCTATTTTATAATAACTGTGTGATGAAATGTGTGATTTAGGATGTCAAGCTTCCACACTGAAGTGTTAAAAAATGAAGGGTTAGGGTTTGCTTGTAGTGATGAACATTCAGAGAATAATCCCCAGACTCTGCAGTTGCCTTCAGCTCTACGTGGTGTTTTACTGTCTTTGTTTTTAGTGTTTTGGTATTACAGCGTCCAACTTTACTGGTTTGGTTCACTGTTACTGCTCTCAAAGCGTCAGTTTCACTTAGAGCATTTAAAAAAAAACTCCAATAAACTACTGTACTCTACCTACCAAGCACTAAACTGCAGTCGGAGTAACTCTGGAAGCTAAAGGGCCAAATGTTTCCCTCAGGAGGTGGTGAAAACCAAAACCGAGCTAAAAAGGGCGGTGAATATTGGACTTACATTCATCAAGTGGACAGACTCCACATAAATGATAATGCTCCGTATATGTTGGATGTGCAAATAGGCAACTGTTTGTTAACACATTCACCATATGATCTTAAACATGTCAGTTTTGTGTTCACAGCTTGTTTCCTTAGCCCACAAGTGGCAAAAAAAAAAAAAAATCAATATGTTTTTTTATTTGTTCGTTTTTAAAGATATTTCTGGAGCTCTCTCACCAGCATCCCCGCTCCAGCTGTGAGCAGCTTCAACATTTCCGTTGTGTACTGCACTGTGGGATAATTTGGAAAATGGACCATATTTAGTATGCATGCTGTCTGGTATAAGTACGCTTCATTTTGTCACTTTTCCAACACACTGCAGAGTTGAACCGTGCTTAGAATGAGTATGATGTCTCCTGATTGTATATGAGGTATTTGCACATATAATCAACTCATATGCAAGAAACTGTTTAACTTCAGGGTGCAATATTACGTTTTTTGTCCACCGGCCAAATGGCTGGTGGATGTTCATATTTTACCAGCATTTGGCCGGTGCTCTGATTAACATAAAATATTCCAGAAATGTACAACAGAAGCTCCAATGTTAATTTAAACAGACATCATCACTATAGACTTCTCAAACTAGTTTATGCTAAACAGCAGGCACATTCCAGCACACACACACAACACACTACCCTTTTACTAAAATTAGCCCAGTGATGACTCTCCTGATAGCTTCTTATTAGATGAAACAGAAAGGAGGAGAGGCACCGTGCTCTGTGAGGCTGGCGGATCCCGGTGAAACTAATGAACTGAATTCAACCACAACATTAAAAAATATAGAGCAGAGCCACTTTTATTTACATTTATTGTTATGTATTTCTGCAAAATCCGCTGAAAACAAGCATAAAGCTGCTGGCGAGGACAACAGCCACTGTCCACTGAGGGAATCACGGCTACCAATTAAAAGTGAGATGCAATCAGCCTCGACACTTGAAAATAACATAGTAAAGGCTTTTGTGTTGTCAGTTGCTTTGTGTGCTTGTGATTTAGTGTGGGAAACTACACAATTTACACAGTTTTCCTTCGTCAATCACTGCCTGAAATCTCCATTTTAGCCTGAAAATCCCACTTTTACACCACTCCATACACTCAAGGACTGTGCATCCTCGTACGCACACACTCGCTCGTGTTGTTCTTCAAGTGCACTGGGGAAGTCCAGCTTATGTAACCCGTCCAATTAGGGAGCTGGGTCAGCTGGAGGACCAGACGTCCATATACAGCAGCTCTCCTCTCAGGGCGCGGCCATTCTTTTTGCCTTTTTTCACTCAGAGCACTTTGGCGGCTGAATGCGAGTGGCACAAGTCAAACTCCCAGCCGCAGCAGCAGTGGACAGGAAGGCTGCTCAGGCTGCTCTGGCGTCTCACGCACAACCTCACCCACTGGGTTAGCATAGGATATACATAGATGATCCGTAAATATACATCCTAGAAGCCAAGGATGTGGCTTTTGGAGCAGAGGGGGGGTGATCGTAAAAAAGAAAACTCATGTATGTTCATTTTTGTACCGTTATTGTGAATGTAAATGTGCAGCTTTAGCTAAGGATGTTGTCTACAGATCCTGTGAACATACACATGTGCCTAAATTCAATAATAAATGCTAAGTATATGCTGGTTTTCTTTGTCTTATGTTAAAATATGTTCAATATCTTTGGGTTTTGGGCTGTTTTGTTCAATCTTTTAAGCAATTTATCAAAGAAAAGTGCCAAAAAATATCTGCTTCCAGCCTCTCAAATGTGAAAATGTTCAAGGTTTCTCCTGTTTTAAATCATTATAAAATAAATATCTTTGGTTTTTGGACTATTGGTTGGACAATCAGAATTGGAGGACGTCACCTTGTGCTTTAGAAAAACATTTAACACTACTTTCTTAGATTTTATAGACAAATCAATTAACAATAGCTGACTTCTCTTGTTTTAAATCAGATTATAGATATAAAATGTGATTGGCATGTAAACTGAAAATAAATAAATAAATAACATAACAATTATTGGCTTAGATTAAACAATGTGGAGTTTTCTATATCAATACCAGAAAGCACAGATCTGAGAGAGAGAGGCAAATTCCTCACCCAAACTGTGATAGAGAGAGTAATTACTTCAGATTCAGATGCCTTGTACAAGACTGCTTCAAGATGAATCCAATACCACGACGAAAAGGACTTATTGACTCGTGACAGGTATGCCACTTTTGGATTGGTAGCATATACTCAACTCCAGTTTCTCAAGCATGCTTTTTATTGTTTCCTTCAGAAAAATGTTTAAACCACAGCAAATACACATATACACCTAATAACAGATAACAAAGGCATGTTAATTATTGATAAAAATAATGACTATGTGCAGCTGTACGTGGATTTAATGGATGGGTGGCTTACTAAAATAAATAAAGAAATTATGTAAGTTCAACGTCTAAGGTCCAAAAATATCCCAGACTACAGCAGAAAACTGTAGATAGGAAACTCTTTCTCACTCACTCACTCAAAGGAACACAGACCCTACTTACTTTTTGAGTTGTTTTTTTCTTATTGAGGTCAGAGAACCTCTGCGAGAAACAAAAAGCTCCATTAAAGTTGCTGTAGGCTGCTCGCGCGATGAATTTACTGCCAGTGTCTCACCTCATTATTCACAAAAACACACAGTCAATTCCCCAGAATTGCCATAAAAAAAAAAGTGCAGACAGGTACCTTCTTTAATGAGGCACCGATCCTCTCGATCTCTGTACACACAACACATTCCCTCGAATGTGACCAAATGAGGCCTTTTCAGCATCTTTGTTCATTTGCATTTGTGTTTCACTACCACCTGCTGTGCAACATGGCCCTGCTGTGTTTCAGATGTGACACAAACATCCCTGAAGTTAAAGTACAGGCTGCTTATGTATATTGTAGAAGTCTGCAGTGCAAATCCTCCACTCAGAGCTGTTTTTAAATGATCCTGTACACACATTTCTACTTGGCTGGAACCTCCGAGCAGGAAATGAAAACAAATGGTGTGACACCATTATCGTTCCTGGAGCATGGAGTATAAATATTTCACTTTGAAAGTTTTACATCTTTGCTCCAGAAGCATCTTACACTCCTGTCCTAAATCCACTGCTATTACTGATCTGCCCCTACATACCCTGAATGGGTGGAGGCTTTACATAACACCCACTCTCTCAGCAAGAACACACACACACACACTGGAGCGAGAGAGCAGCTCGAAATGTACCACAGCTGGCCCAAATAGAACAGATCCCTCAAATAACCCTGGTCATTGTATTTTGGTGTAAAAAAAAAACAACAACAAGAGGGTCTGTGTTTTCAGAGGCGGCCATTAATCAGTCTGGAGGAGAGGAGGAATAAAGAAGAAGCCTCTTGGCTGCGTTCAAGCTACTCTCTACAGCATTTACAGTGACAGAGGTGTTTTCGTGTAAACCCATCCACGAAGGGGGGGAGGGACCACGGTGTTCCTTGTAAATCTGTCCACATTAGAGATATCAAACAGTTGGGAGAAGATATTATTTTTCAGATACAGATCTTTCCCTGCAGGCTGTGAATCGTGGAGATGAAAGAAGAGCGGTGGCGGGGTTCGGTGTGCAGTTTGGGCTCTTTCAAGTATCTCATTTCATCCTGATCAATTTTCCACAGAATGTGTTTTAATTCTCTAAATTCTGTGCTAATCCAATTTGTTGGCATGCTGGTTTATGGCAGTCTAAGCCCTAATGAATAAAAGACCCTCGAGGTTTACTGTATGTTTATGTGCGTTCCTTAAGAGTCAAAAAGTAACCCATTGTTTGCTCATTGTGACTCCCATAAAGACATTATCTCAGCAGGCTCTTTGTATTTATCTTGCAGGTGAGGCATCTCATTGCTTTCAGGAATACTACCTGCAATGTGTTTTATTGATCCAAACAGTAATTTTATTGCTGGATTTTGCCTGCGTGTGATAATAATTTGTTCTACTACTGGTGCAACCTGCGGCTCCGGAGCCACATGTGGCTCTTTAGCCCCTCTTCAGTGTGTGGAAATTAATAATGTTTATAGTTTTCACATTTTCTTTTATCTTTGCTGTAGGCCTTAAGTGATTCTTACATCTGTACCTATAATTGTAAAAATCAGGGTTCCTACTCATTTTCCAGGAGGTTTCTTGACAATACACGACAGCACCACAAATGGTCATATAATTTGCCGGTATATTATTGACACATTTTTTATTAGGAGGTAAACCAAAAGTGAGTGCACCTGAAATGTTGGTAATAATCCCTCATGAAAGTCAGTCTGTAAACTGTGATGGATGTTTACAACGGGTAATATTTCATTCAACATTCACCTTTTCTCTTTTGGTTAAATCCTACCTCATCGTCTGACTGCTTCCTGCCTGTAAATCTTTTTAGCAAAAGCGTCCCAGCTGATCCGATCTGAGGGACAACAAAGAACAATGGTGCAGTCTACCCATAGCTGACCAGAAATGTCAACTTGTTTTGAATTTGAATTAATCACTTTTGGGTGCATATTTTGTCAATAACATGTCGGATAAATTGGGAAAAATGCACATCACAGATTCCTGAGGCCCGAGCTGATGTCATTAAACTGCTCGTTTTGTCTGACAAACAATCCAAAATCCAGAGATAATCAATTCGCTATCACATAAGACGAATGTTTTGCTTGAAAAATGACTGAAATTATTATTTGCTGATCATAAAAATAGCTTCTTCAGATCTGGTTTCCGGTTTTAAACTTTGTTTGTATGTTACTCACCCCTCAGTCCATTTCTACAGTACCAGGAATATAGCAAAAAATGTCTGTAAAAAGCTAAAAATATAAGTGTACAAGTGAGTTGCATCATTGATCTGCATTTGACACATTTAAAAACTTCTAAATGAGTTTAGACACAATTCCCTAAATTCCTCAGCTATAAAATCTGATATCCTGATGTCATATGATAGTCAGACAAATAGAGATTTCAATCCGGTGAACAGTCATACAACTAGCCAGATTAATTAAAGGTTAAAGTCAAAATCAATCCAGATTAGAATGTACTTGATTAAATTGGGCAGCGCAATTAAATAGCTTCTTTCCTCAGTCAGAGGGAGGACGAGAGTAAAGGGAAAATAATCTTCCCGCTGTTAGGCATCGAGCCAGCTGAACTTCCCCTCTGCAAAGTAGTAAAAAGACTAATTCTGAGCGAGTGTGATATGAAGAATGACAAGTAGAATCATTTTTACACTTTTCATTGGCGTCTACAGTGGGTTTTTTTTTTTTACACAGCCCCACCCCACCTCCCACTTTATGAATAGTGCAATATAACATGGTGAATGTAAGTGAAAAAGACTTTGTGGAATGTATCATTAGGCGCAGGTGATGTGAAATATAATAATTCTGGTCTCAGATACCTTCCAGAGCAATAATGAACACATCCAAAGTACTTTGACAAGAGCTTTTGGAAACAGATGTTATTATATCGAAGTTCAAATACAGAGCAAGAATGTCAAACTCGAATTAAATCGGGTACAACAGGCTTTGTTTTTTTTGTTACAATATATTCACTAATGATGTGATTCTTTCCCCATCCGAGGAACTCAATACACTCCTCACATTACTGCCTTTTGGCTGCAGATATCTATCATAGATGTACGTATGCTGGCATGTTACCTTGTGTTTGAAAGCATACATGTGTGGATATACAGTATGTAGGTGCATGGATGTATGATGTGCAAATATGACCATATGTCCAGATATAGCTTGTGTGCTTTTTCATGTAAGACACAAACATGTGCGGGCTTTGAAAACAAATTCCTGTGGCAATAAAGACTGCGGCGTCTATCTACTGTAAGCTGCCAATATTCAGTGTTGAGTATGTGCAAAGTATTTGTGTTCAGTATCTTTATATTTGACTGTTTTAATGCCAACAAAAATCCAACAAGGCTAACAACCATAGCCAAGCCAGCGGCCCTGTGAGGCTATAATGCTATTTGCACACCAGAAAATAATTTGTTGGTAGATCTTTATCACAAGTGGGGCAATAAAATATGAGTTTGGCCTGAGGGTGGCACTAAAGGGAAGCCCATATTGTTATCTACAATCAGTCAAAAAGATTTGTCTCTTGTAAGATGGAAATTCACTGTCTCCACTGTCAGAAATAGCTCAATTTCACAGTCTAAGATTGACTCAATTAACCTTACCTGTACTTATGCCTAAATGCCTTGTTAGCCTGTTAGCATGCTAGCTGAAATCAGTCAACATATTAATGTTTCCCCCGTGTAACAGCTGTTGGTAGTTAGTTGCTAAAGTAAGCATGCTAAGTTAAGTAAAACCTCAAACTGAGGTTGACAAGAGTTAATTCAGTTTTATAGAGTATCCTTTCACTACACAAATACTTGTATGAGTAGACATAGTTGGTAGCTAGATAAATTGTAAGGAACTCACCAAAATCATAAGAATTCATCTCTTAAGGACCTTGAATCTGTGTTCAATTTAACATAAATCCATCAAATATTTGCTCAAGACCAAATGACGCCGCTAGTGTCACTAAACATTAAAAGGATTCAAGTGTTTTTTTTTCACCCTGAACTTTAGTTATGGAAAAGTGGAAAATCCCCTGAAACAGCATATATTCAGTATTGAAACCAATTTAAATAAAATTCTTTTAAGTGAACTGGCAGCTGCTTTAGGCAGTGATGAAGGTTTCACTGTAGGATTTACAAAGCGTCACCCCTGAAACTGTTGAATATATTTCCAAACAATACTGAAACCATTTCTCTGCTCTGGTGCTGGGTCACAGTAGACTGATATAGTGTAGAAGTGCATTCCTATAAAAAGCTTTTCTATCAATTACTCCAAAGTGTATGCCAAGTTCCTGACTACAAATACTTTACATCGGCAGACAAAACTTAAATTAATCCCAACAAATCCAGCTGGGTTTAAGTTTGAACCAGAGATAAAACCAGTAGGGTTTTTTCCATATTATGGGAGGTAGTCTGAGCCTGTGTGCTCACTGTGGCTGTTACTATTTATACTGTTCCTCCCTGCATATGGATGGGAATTGATACGATTTTATTGATACCAATACCATTATCGATTCTGCTTAACGGTCCGATTCTTTGTCGCTTCCCTTATTGATTCCTGATCAATTTTCTGTGTGGAAAAACTGTAGGCCTATGCAGGTTTTTAGTGTCATCCCAACTGTTTTATTACAGTGTAGAAGTGTAGTAGTTCGAGTTTCTTAGTGAAATGACGCCACACTTTGGGCAGTTTCCTCCTCTCTGTCGTTGATTCCTTCTTGTTGCAAAATTTTAAGCATTGCAGACACATGAGTTTGACATTGTTTTGCAATGCACAACAGTCAGAAAAAACATGCTGGCACTGATAAGAGGAACTGATAAGCTTGGAGGTATACGATTCCAACGGATTGAACAATTTGGAACCGGTCCTCAATTCCCATCCCTGCTGTATCTAAAACTGATCTGCTGACCAAATGGCGCAGAATATGTCCGTATCTGGTTGATTAGGCCTGTTTTTACTGATGAATAACACCGCTAATGAAGCTCTGGTTCAGTTTGTATCAGCAGTGACTTGTAACAAGGCTTCAATACGACTGGTCAGTAAAATAAGGCTGATATGTGAAAGTTCAAACAGGAATACAGGAGTGAAACTGAACACCAAACCAGAGAGATTCATCAGGTAGAAGTTACAAAATCTGCACACAGAGAGACTTCAGTCTACCTTCAAGTTCGAGCCAAAACCAGCAATCAAGTGTCTATCTAGATATAAAAAGGAGTTTCCTAATAAGCTGCACAGCTCTCTACTAAACCTTATAACATCCACATAATAAAACTGGCTCAAGCAAGAAGCAGCTGGAGCGGCCTGTTGCCACTCCCACTGCTCCCTCGCAGTGAGTTCAGCTTGCCAAAAAAGTGTCTGATCACAGGTTGGATGTCTTCCTCAGAAAGTCTGTGTTATCTCCCACCTCTGATCTGATCGCCTTCCTGTCCAAACAGTTAAGAGCACATCAAAATGGGGGCATCACGTCCACACTCCAACAGCGCGCCAATACAGCAAATCCAGCCCGGTTTTACAAGAGCCACTGTACATAATATACAGTATATGGGCGACAGACATGTGGCGAACACTACATCAGGGATTGTGTGCTAAAGGCAGCGAGGTCAGATGCAGGTCAGTAGCTTGGAAACATCTTCTTGTAATCCTCCAAAGGATATACTCAAGGTTTCTTCATAAAAAATAGCCCTGCATTCAAAATCTACTCAGGTAAAAGTGCACAAGTATTATCAGCAGAATGTACTACATCTTTTTATTTGTAAGCCGAGAAGGAGTAAAAGTATGTTTTACTCTGAAATGTAGTGGATTAGAAGAATAAAGTAACATTTAAATACGTAGTAGTATTAGGTAAGTATAGTAGTAAGTACAGTACTTAAGTAAAACTACTTTGTTACATTCCTCAACTGTCGATATTTGTTTAGATAGATAAACCACAGTCGGATATAAAATTGATACATTTAGTAAGAATATGATAAAATCTGATACAATCAGCTGCAATTTAATATTGATTCAGCTCCTGTTGGATACAATTTCATACTTTTAGAAGCTTAATGAAAAAGAAGAATCACTATTTGTTCACTTAAAGTGCTACGAATTTAAGCAATCTCACAGAAAAACTTAAATTAAATCAATGGTTTAACCTCTAACCTGACAACGCTGGTGTTGTGTGACCACACCCAGCAGTGATGTAGACCCTGAAGTAAATCTGTACATCATTGCAGCAAAGTGACACGTTTTAAGGGGAAGTTAAGTTGCTCTTTAAGCTGTGAGTGTCACTTTCAGTAACAAGAAGAATCTAAAAACACAATAGTTTAACTCAAAAGGTTTAACTGTTATACATCAGTGCTCAAGTTATATATTCAACTAAAGGTGACCATAGGCGAAACACCTTGTTTGCATGGCCCTGACTGTCCTGACTGTTGTTGGCTGTGCATGGGGAGTTTTGTTTAAGAGTTATAACCATAATCCTTTATCTTCACTTTGCCTGTTATTTTCACATGTTACATCCTTCTAACATTATTATTTTACATCATGTGCATGCGGTAACAAAAACGCCTCCATTTATTTTTGCTCCAGCAGTTGTTACATCATAAGTTGCCGCAGACCTCCATCTGTTTCTGAGCGTTCCTCCTCTAATCAGCTCTGATTGTTTTTCTTTTGCCTGCAAGCTAACGCTAAGTGACAGATCCAGATCCTGTAACATACTATACTTTCCTAAATATCCTCTTAAGTTACAGGTTAGAAGCCACAGAGGCCATAAACCTTTCTCAGCGCAGGGGGAAATGAAAAAAAGCATTGCAGGATTTTAACCTTGGAGCTTGATTAAAGTTTTTTAAACTGCACCGGGGAATTTCTAAACTTTTCATCTCAAAATTGAGTACGGTCCCCCAATGCCAAATCTAAATTAGTCTGCACAAAGTATTTGGCAGGTACTGATGCGTGTTATTACATTACATGACAAGGACAATCTGGAATCATGTATTAATTCATTTGCTAATTAAAAGAAATATTGTATGTTTTACTCTCATTCAACCAAAGTCAAATGCATTCCTGTGCATAGGTTTTTTTTTTTTAGTTTATACAGACAATGATTGATTTTACGATCCTCCTCAACGTTAGTGTCCTTTAAGCCACTTACAAGTTCTGCTGATCCTTTTTGCCTCTTGATTCATAAGAGCCCCCCGGCACGCTGGGATAGGGCTTTCACTTTTACAGTAAAAACACTGGGATGTCTTATATAATGCTGAGTGAGCTGCCAGGTGAATTGGAGGCCGGCACTTGATGGGGAAAATGTTTATAGATGGAGGAGCTACGCCTCTAACAGAAAACCCCCACATCGGCCCACAGAGAGAGAGAGAGCGAGAGAGAGAGAGACTGCCTCACTGAAGCGTCCTCATCAGCAGATCTGGAGAGCTGCCACGGTCAGGCTGGGTCACAACTCAGAGGGAGCTTACTTTAATCAGAGGCACGCTTCCTTCCCCACCTCCTTTCAAGCGCTCAGAGTGGATTGTAGTGTGCATGAAAGGAAACACAGTTGATGTAGCAGAAACTCCGTGGGACTCGTGCGGCGTAGAAAGAGAAGATTGATCTGATACCCACACCAATGACGATGTTTGCTCAGCTGGAATGGTTGATATTGACTGCTACTTAGTCAACAAAGGACACGAAGGGAGTTCAGTTAGACTCAACACACTTGAAGGACAACATTATCAAACGTCCCCTTCAAACTCGTAATATCAGAACGATATTGCCAGGATGTCGATATTGAATCATTCTGCAAAGCATGTTTTTACAATTCTGGCTTCTATCACTTTGGTATGGCGGTTAAGCTTAAGGGAAAGATTGGGGTTTTGGCAAAGAAACTATGGTTAAGGTATGGTTAGCTTTAGGTCACTAAAACACTTGTTAAGGGGGAGGTTTAGGGAAATATTGTGGTAACAGGAAAACATTAATTGCAGGTCTGTGACAGGACATAAACTTCAGTCTCCTGCATTTAAAGTCTGACACACCCTTTGGGAGAATTAGCCAATATTGCGGTTCTTTTCTGGCCAAAGAGTCAGTAGTTACACTTCCGAGGAGATAAGTTTAGGTATGACCTTTGCTATCTGTCTCTAATGCTTCCAGGTTGTATTTACACTTGGTTTTTAAATTTGCCAAAGATGCATGAAGTGGCTTTATGGCTGGATATAGACATGCAAGTAAACATGGCTTTTTAAAAACCCTGCAGTTTCCCTACACTTCATACAGTGATTTAACGTCTTTCAGCTTCCAGATTTTCCAGCCTGAAACTTTACTGTTTTGGTTCACACTTACGGATGTAGCAAACAGCTTTTTTCATTAGAAATCTCTAAACAAAAACCTGCATCAAACAGCAGACAGGGAAAGTAAGCAACAAGCTGGTGAACATAGTAAAACATTTAGCAACTAAAGAGACAGATATTTCCCTCAGGAGCTGGTAAAAACCAGAAAAGGAGGACACTGAAATTTGTCAGGAGGCCATGAACATAGCAAGTTAATATGAATGATCTGCTGGTTGTGTAAATACTCAACTGTTTGCCAACACGTTCACCATGTAAACTTATGAGGTGATAATATGTTGTGCTGACAGCTTGTTGCAAAAAAGTTGCCAAAAAGTGTAAAAAAAAAAAAAATTATCAATTGAAGTCCTTACAAGCAGCATTTATTTTGTGCTGATTCTGGTGCCCCCTGTGGACAAAGGTGGTAGTGTTTCTACCACCTTGTTTAAGGGGAATCCAGGTGAACCCGACCTGACATCTATCTATAAAGCAATAAATCTCTGTCTGTGTGTGTGTGTGTGTGTGTGTGTATGTGTGTGTGTGTGGCTGTGTGTGAGTCAGAGAGAAATATAGAGGGGATTGTGTTTACGTGGATACATACGTAAATGTACTCTTGCGTATGCACACAGTAGGCCTGCGAACTGAGAGAGTGTGACTACGCATTTGAAAGATGCATTGTGGATAAACATATGCAGGCATTTATGAATGTATTGAGATGCCATGTGTGTGTGTAATTACTAGGGAAACTGTGTGGATGCGTTTTGAATTAAAAATAGAGGGCTTGTGTATATTATGTGTGTGTTTTTTATAAGAGAGGTAGTATCTGGGTGAGTCTGCCACTGTGAATAAGACCTCCCTAGGCCTATGTGTAAACTCTGTTTCTGTCACCTAGTCTGGCACATGGTGTGAGGAAGTGCTGGGCTCTCTGTGTATGTGTGTGTGTGTGTGTAACTGTGAATGCACTTTGTGGCGGGGTGTGTGAATGTAAGTATTCTTATGTGACAAGGTGTTTAAAATTCATGGTGGGATGTCACGGATGACCAAGACCATGTCAGAGTGCAGCACAGCAAACTGTGTCACAGGCTCTAACAGGCGTCTTCAATTTGGCTTTAAAAAGGCAGAAAGAAGAGCGCCTTGATAGCCGAACGGTTCTAGCGATTGCCGCATGGCCGCAACCGTTGTCGGTTCAATTCTGGCCACCTTTGTTGCAGGTCATACCCCTCTCTCTCCCCCACTTCCAAAAAACATAACCTTTTATTTTAAGAGAGAGAGAGGGAGAGAGAGAGAATGGTCTTCACACATTGGGAGTGGGGCTGTTAATCAATAATTGATGATTAACCACTGTTTAAAATTGTATTAGAAGAAAAAACATAGTAACCTACAGCTAATATGTGCCAAGTGTGGCAATATATCCCAGCAGGTGCTTCCAGTGTGTTTTAACCTTTTCTCCACATTATTAAGTAACGTATACATATAGGATGCTGCAACTACCAGTAATAATTATTTGTATTATTGCTTAATCTGATTGTTTACTCAATTAATAATTTTATCTGTAAGACGTCATAGAATCGTGACATCTTCATTTCTCCAACCAATAGTCTGAACCCCAAAAATATTGAGTTTATTGTCATATCAGATCGGGAGAAGCAGCAAATCATCCCATTTTAGAAGCTGGAACTGATTTGATTTACTAGACAGTTGATCAATAATTTGAGCTCAAATATATATGTTCTGTTTTATTAAACCTTCCTACCATGCGCTATAGCTCTGATTATCTTTTTAAAGAAATGTTTTAACCTTTTCTTATTTTTACTTATCCTAAGTTATCTTAAGTGTTAAAACCTATTGTAGACCACATATACAAAGTGGAAGTATGGGACCTAAATTGTCCTCAACTTTGAATTTAACATTTGTACGAAACACCAGGGATGTCAGGAAATGTATTTTTTGGCGTCAGCTCTCATATCCATAAGAAGAATTCATATGTGTGTGCATATGGGTGTATGCATGTGTGGAGGATGAATATTGCTGTTGGAGCCTGCAGATAAAACAGGATCCATCTCCTTAATCAAAGAATTATTATTATGGCCTCTGTGACGTTCACCAACACCCAAGCTGTGTGTGTACGTGTGTGTGTGTGTGTTTGTGCACTTTGCTGTGTGTGTCCGTTAAATAAAGCTTGTAATTGCGCTGGCAGCTTTAGGGCTCCCCAGTGGTGACAGGGAGGAGGGTGAGGGTCTGTGTCTGTGTGTGTGTGTGTGTGGGTGTGTGTGTGTGTGAGATTATGTGTGTGATTGTGTGTGTATGTATGCACACACACATGTCAAAGGGTGAAATAGTGGGGTGACAAGGGGCCAATTAATGTATCACGTCTGTTTTTCTCCTCGGTCTCTGTTTCTGCATTGGGTTAAAGAGCAGATGAATAGAGGTAAATACGATTGTGGAAGTGTGTGTGTAGTTTCCATGCACATGGGCCCCTAACAATAAGTAGTGCATTAGACCAACCTATCTCTGTCCTCATCTTTTGGCGTACGTGGACACACACACACTCTTAATGAAATCACAAAGCCTCCATATCATTGCTATCACAGAAAGATATAAACCCATTAGCTTGTTCCTTTGGGCATGGAGACACACACACGCAGACACGCACAGGTTTATCATTACACGCTGTAAAGCTTTTCCAATTGTATTATCCCTCTGATGTCCTTCTCTCTGTTGTCTGTTCCAATGCCTGGGGTGGAGAGGACAGATAGGGTGGGTGTGTGTGTTTGTGTGTGTGAGATGCAGAGTAAGATACAGTGTGTTTATGTGTGTCTCTGAGGAGAGGTATCTTGTAGACGAGCTCTAGAAAATGGACAGAAGTTGTTTGGTTGCACTTTTTAATAACATTTTGTACCTACTTTCAGAATAGATGTTAAAGTTTCACCATTAATTATTTATCCATAAAATGTTCACTTTTCATATCACACAAAGTTGTTGCTACAAAAGGATAGATTGTCTTGTTTCACAGTAATAGAGAGAGACTGCTGATTCACTCAACTAAATTATGGTGTGTTTTGTTTGACCAAAGGAAACTATTCATAAAAACTTCAAGGGAAAAATCTGAATAGCAGTGAGTGAATACAGTCCAGACAAAGCTGGAGCCATCAGTCTTGACTCCTCTAGCTCTCTTATAGCTTTGGTGTATTTCAGTATAAAGCAGACCAGCTTTTAAACATCATGAACTGTACATTTGAGCGACGAGATGCTATTTGGAGCCACGTGCCGAGTTGCCTTGTGTAGCTGTGAATTTGTCAATTCTCTGGTTCCTGGTTTCCTGTTTTCACCTGTAATGCTAAAGTGTTTGTTGAAGTGATGTTGTGTCACTGTAATACAAATAAAGTAAAGATTTAGTACTTTAGTACTGACTTCAGTACTGGCTATGGATACGCATGTATCCTATGTAGCCGGGTGTCGCTTATTCGGCTCTGCCATAGAGCTCCATTGCTAGTGAAACCACAACCACATTGTATCGAGTGACATGTTCCTTTATTAATATTTATTTAGCTGTTTCATAGGTTTACATAGTCTTTTAAAAAATGTATATGTATAGATTTGTAATGCATCTTCAGTAGGAACCAGTGGGCTTGGGGCTGTGTGCAGCAGACGGGTTAGGGGAGTCAGAAAGTACTGACGATTTAATGTTAATGAATTATAAGGTCAAACCTACGTGGGTTTCTTTTGTTTGTTTTAAATAATAACTGGTGACACTAAGGCCGTGATATTGAGAGTAAAGTTAGACATCATCTGCTCCACTGCTTCACCAAGCAGCTCTGCGGGATATTGATCGGCACTCTCACCAGCATTGAAGCTGCTGTCATTGAAAGAAGTACAATGTCCATACATGTCCGTGACATTAACTTGTGGCCGTATATACTCTTCTGGGATTCCACTGCTCTGTATTTACATTCAGAGATCCTGCTGTATGGAAATTTTGAGACATATTCTGTTGTGGTTTTACTGTTTTCTACACTAATGTCCTGTTTCAGTGAAAGCAATACTGTGTTTTCCTTTTTATCAGCCATGTTTTGGTCAGTTCATGCTGAAAAAAGTTGTTTGACACCAAAACCACTTTTAAAAGCTCTGTATTTAGTAGAAATGTAGTTCGTAAGGCAGCCTGTGCCACTAGTAGACGTTCTCTTACACACAATTCAAACTGACAGTTTTTTCATTTAAAAATGTTTTATTAACTGTAAATTTAAACAGTATTGACATACTTAGTTAAGCTATTTTGATCTAAGGCTGTCAAAATGTAGGCCATACACATTCACATGTACAGTTACAGATATACAGTATATTCACACCATATGCTACGTACACACACACAATCCTGCATACAAACATCGGCCCACACACATCCCAGCGGTGGGCCCAGCTCCTAATGCGCTAACAAGCTCCCCTTTTCCTCCCCTCGCCTCCTCTCCTCCTCCAGTCTCCATCAGTCTCAAGTGATCGCAGGAGTCGAACACCGCCACAATGAACTGCACCGCGGGAGAGAGAGGGAGAGAAAAGGGCTGAAATGGAAAGAGAGAGAGAGAGAGAGAAAGGGAGAAAGAGCTAGAGAAGGCACAAACACTTTACTCTCTCCTCTCTTTTCAGCCACGCACAAGAAAATGAGTTTCTGACTCGATACAAAAGAGCCTTTTTATCCACCTCCTCTATCCTCTATCTTTCTCCTGTCTGCCTTTCTCTGCTCTGCTTTCTCCCTTTTCTCCCTCACCAGTCTTATTCCCTCTTTCTCCCTTATAATTTTCCCTCTTTCTTTCCTTTTTACTCCGAAAAGACAGATATTTTTCTGCTAATGACTTAATAAGAGGAGCCATCTGAAATTCAATTACAGAAGATTTCATAGTGACTACTGCCATTTGGATGGAGGGAGGGATGGTTGGATGGAGGCAGAGATGTGTGTTTATTTTCTTTGACCTCTCACTGGTTTCTGCTTTTTAATAGTGATATTAATTTCATGCAGAGATGCCACACAAAATGCAAATGCACAAAACAAGATTAAAATTAGTAAACAAAGTTAAACAAATCACAGGAACACAGTGGGACAATAACAATAAAGAAAACACTGCTGCTAAATGTCACCTAAATGGCAAATGGACTGCAGTTATATAGCACCTTTCAAGTCTTCCGACCACTCAAAGCACCTTACACGACATTTCATACACACACACATATGGCAGAGGCTCCCATGCTCATCAGAAACAGAAACTAAGCACATTCATGCGCCGATGGCACAGCATCAGTAGTAAATTGGGGTTCAGGGTATTGCTTAAGGACACTTGGACATGGAGCTGTGACCCACTGAGCCACAGCCACCCACCCTGTCTTTCCAAGGTCACACACAGCCAAGGTCAAGAATGAACTTTCAGCTTCAAATAAATAACATTTGGGAGCTGTAAAACAATAAAATAAAAGTCTGAAAGATGTGGAGGTGACATTACTTCAAAATTAAAGCCAGCCAAAGAAAGAAAGAAAGAAAGAAAAACGTCTTTTTGAAAACGGGACAATTTACACTGCTGTCATATGCCTTTTTCACAGGAGACATTTTGACATGTCACAGTAGGAATAGCTCAGGCGTTACTAATAACATCAACGACAGCTCTGTCCCAGTGCACAGTAGAAGCCACCATTAATTTTTTTTTTATTAGCGCCTGTGCTTTTCCTATGGTAATATAACATATAAGTGAAAAGGGGCCTATTGTCATTAGTATGGTGACATAATGTAATTCCCAACTGCAACCTGGCGAGAGTAGGCACATTTTCCAGATACAAAGGTGATATTACTGCTCATGTGAGGGTTTTGCATCAAGAGTGCATCCACGTCTCTGCTGATGTTGCCTCTTCCCCAGTGGGGAGCCGGTGTTTGCGACACAGTGACATAAGGCCGCAGGCAGAACGCCACGCTGAGAGGAAGAAAGAGAGAGAGGGAGATATAAAGGAGGCAGACGGAGAAAGAGTGAAGAAAAAGAAGTAAAAGTGATGTTCCTGTCATTTATCTCAGCAGTGGTAGCCATGTCTGTGTATTTATTTCTCTTTCTTTTCCTCGTTCTTTCTTTCAGTTTCCCCCTGCCTCTGTCAACTTATTTTCTTTTCTTCAGCTGTCCTTTAAATCTTTTGACCTTCTCAGAAATCATGGAACAGCTGCCTTTTTTTTTTTTTGTCATTTGAAATCCCTGCGGATTCTGTGTACTCCTTTGCGGCTTCATACAAGCACACAAAAAATAAACATGACATAAAGATAAAAAAAGATGTGTTGTTTGCAGGGATATAGTTTGTGTTCCTAATTGCATTCCGTCCACACACACACACACACAAACACACACACACACTCATTCACCAGAGGGGGAAGTGCAATGCAGGGGAGCGGGATGCAGGAAAAGGCAAACGGCGAGATCACATGGAGACTCGTTAGCTTGACGCTCTGCATGTGACTGCTGCTTGTGTCTCAGCTTTCTCCAGGAGACAGACACACACTCACACACCGCATCGTGTTGGTGTTACTTAAATATCCTCCTTCCCGTCTCACCTGCTGTCCTCCCCTCTCACCTCCTCTGTGACACACTGCAGGATTCTCACCCGTCTTCCTCTTCTTCACCCTCGCTATTTCCTCCTCGTCTTTTTACAAGTTCTCCTCCTCCCACAGCACCTCGCTTTCTTTGCACCTCTAACCTCCATCCACCTCCCTCCCACCGCTGTTCCCTCGCTGACTACCCCGCCCCCCCTCCTCATTTCCATGCCTTTGTCAGTAAGTTAAGGGAGTCTTTTTTAAACAATAACTGCTATTTTTAGATCTTAAAGTCCTTGAAGTTCCTGTGAAATCAAGTATGGTTAATTTCAGTAAAATGTTGAAACTGCGTCATCTGTCCAAAAGTTTATTTAAGTTTCTTCGTCTCTGCTTTGCCAGCTTATTCCACTCATCCCCCCTCCATCTCTACCCTCCTCCTTCCTTTTTAATTCTGCCAGTGCAGTCTGTCCCTCCACTTTAAAGGAGCCATATTGTTGTTATTATCATTGTCTCTAACTGGATCAGTTACCATTAGACCTGAATCTTTCTCCTTCTGAGGCCCATAGACCAGCTCTCTAACCCAATAGAAAACCCATGGGCGCTATTACAGATGGCTGACCCATTCACAACGCAGCCGCACACACACACACACACTCAGAGGTACAAACACACAGATTTCATTCTGAAGATTCATTGGCCTAATCCCATCACACACTCAAACAGGGACACGTGCACTTACATACACACATTGTGCCTGTTCACAACCAATCTTATCAAATACAGACACACACACATACACACTCTGCTCTCATTGAAAAACCTCGGTTATTGGAGCTTACTGAGCAAACGGTAATACTATTGGGAGATGATGGGACTGAGTTGTGTGTGTGTGTGTGTGTGTGTGTGTGTGTGTGTGTCCTAGAGACTGTAACGGCTGCATATGGCTGTCATTATGGTTGGATGTATGAGTAGGACTAAGGAAGAGAGGGTAAATGTCATTCTATCAATGAGGTTATCTCTAATAGATGGACAGTTGAAGTCCTGGTTTCCATTTACTCCGCTCTCTGCTGAATCCCTGCGCCTCTCTCTTTGAATCCATTGCTGAAGGCTGTAATAGCAAGTGATAAAAGGCCTTTGGTTTCCTTTTCTTTCTTTCTTTTTTTTGGCTGCAGAGCATTATCAGTAGATTCAGATGAAACACTGGGTGTATGGAGTTAACTGGCCTGTGTTACAAACAGTGTTTTTATCTAAGAAATGCTGTTCAGTTTCCTTACGGTATGTTATTTTATTTTGTGTTACTGTTTTTTGTCCTCTGTCTTTTATTTTCAAATGTATAATTATTATGAATTTATTAGCGGGGTTCTGAATTTTATGGGCTTAAAATGTCTTGAATATGAATTTGACAGGTCTTAGAAATTGATTGGATGAAGGTAATGTTTTTTCTTTTTTCTGTCTCGTTTTTAAATGTGTTTTTTTGTTAAAAAAAATAAATTGTATTGATCATGCTGTAACAACTACAAAACAAAACCAACATGGAATCAATACCGATTTTCCTTCATATCCTAAGTGCTTTTATTGCCAATATGGACATGAAATAGGTCTTAGATTGCGTTCATAGTGGTCCTAAAAAGTCTTAAATTTAATCTGCTGAAACCTGCAGATACCCTGTATTTAGAGAGTAAGCGACATTGCAATTACAGACTGTTGGGTAGATTAACAAAAGCAGAAGGAGCAACTTTAAAGTATGAATAACACCCATGTCACATCTGAGTGAGCTTCTTTGTAAAGAACACCACAACATTAAAACAGTGCAGTGATTTAGTCTCCATAAAGTTGGGGGACTGATGCAATAGTGATTTAACGAAAATGGCTCAAATCTGACTTTTAGTACCTAGTATGGATCCTACATTTCCCATAATACAACTGGATAGTCTTTTAGTAGACCCTCCCTGTCTGGTAAACACCGACGTCTCCACACCTCCAGTTTGTAACACAGACTTGCTGTTATTAATTTGTTGTCTCCAAGCCTACGCCGAGATAACCCGATGACATCACTATGACATCATCAGATGCCCTTTATTTTTTCATATATTAACCTCGTTGATATGTTTCTGGTTGTATTTTTGGCCGTGTCTTTTTATCTGGTGGGTACATGTGTAATTTCTTCCCCCACATTCTTTTTACTCCTCTCGTTCGGTTGGTATTTGTGTCTTCTTCTTTTTTTTGTCGTTTGACCTTGACCTTTGACCTCAGCTACGAGGAGCGAGCCCGATACCTAGAAACCATCGTACAGCACCACCAAGAGCCGACCACGTTTGAGGATTACGCAGCTCGAGTCTACAGTCCTGCACCCTGCACACACCTCCCCTCTGACACAGGTAAGACACAACCTTTGGCTCTGTCGGACATCCAGTAACCAAACCAGTATCGAACCGCACCGACAGCTACACCTGTCAATCAAAATCTCGGTGGCAGCCTTTGAGGGAACTGGTGACTAACTTGCAAACTGCTCGTTAACCAGTCAAATCTGGACGCACATTTTCATGCTGTTACTAGTCCCTTACCACAAATATGTTTAGAAGCCGAAGTAATATTACAACATATATTATAGAGAAATGTAATGTGAATATTTATACTGTATACCTAGAGAGTGTGAGAGTGTGCGTGTGTGTTGTTCTAATAATAAAATGAAACAAGAAATCCTACACAGCCCACATCCTTCTGGATTTGCTTATGTAGATCAATTCTCCAACAAGTTACTCTAAATTAATCTTTGGATTTAATGCTAATAACTATGGCAAGTTAAGTCTAAAGCTTTTTAAGTACTATACTTTAATGATCCTGCCTGCTGGACTGTAAACTACCAACCCTCCAGCATCTCTATATTTTGAACTAGAGTGCTGCCACACATTCAAACACACACTGGCAGCTCACAGTCTGATTCACAGTCTTGTATCCGATGAGTCCTGTTTTCTGTCCAAAGCTGTGCTCAGCCTTCTTCTGTCTCCAGAGCGTCTCTGAGGAATTAGCTGACATGTGATCAGCCGTAGAGATGCCAGGCATGCACATGGGCGTCATATTCTAATGTATGACTCTCATATGTATCCTGTTAAGTTTATAAGACAGATACTAATCATTTATGCCTGTAATGTGTCCCATTAAGTGTAATTTAAAGTAGTGTACTGTCCTTTGACTCACACATAACCAAATTATTTAACATGGTAGTTATTTACAATAATTTGATTCTGCAGCTCAGCCACACATCTTCTTTATAAAGAGGTATTATATATGAATCATAAAGGAACACTGTGTGATGTAGGCCTAGATTAGTCACACATCAGTGTGCTACTGTAACAGTTTGTAGGTATACAGTAAAGCTGTGACATTGTTAACTGCTCAATCAGAAGTGTGACTGTGAGTGTTTGTCTAAATATGTGTATAATTATTGTTTTTCTCAGCCAACTGCTCCTCATCTCTCCAGCTATTGTTTCAACAATATTAATAATTATACAATAACAATGAATCTGCTTTGAGGCTGAATAACATAAAACACAATCTGAGATGCGATTATTTTTCCTTAATGTTTGTTCAGGATGTTGTATGATGTCTGAAGTAGTATATTGCTCTTTATTGGGTCGTCAGTGTGTTGTTCAGCCCCAAATGTCATTTCAGAACACAGGATCAAAAAGCTGTTCAGATAATATAATAAGATATTAGGGTTTCTCATGGCCACTCTCGTCAGCACTTGCACTTCTCAGTTTGCCTGATATATTAGTCCTAATTTGTGTTTAAATCCTAAATTCAGATTTCAGATTGTGTATTTCACTAAATCTGGACATATAATCCTGTGCTCTGAAATAAACCTTGCTCAAATTAATGCAGCCCCCCCCCTCCTTCTCTCTCTCTCTCTCTCTCTCTCTCTCTCTCTCTCTCTCTCGCTTGCACTCACACACACACACACACACACACACAGACACAGATGTACACACGTTCATGCACAAATACACATTTTGACTGTCTCTCCCAGCTCAAGCTTCACTGGCGATCAGGGCTGATGCTCTTTCCATAAAGACATTTTTTCCCT
>NW_023339652.1:3877729-3879872 GCF_004916995.1 Morone saxatilis | reverse complement strand
TCCTACGGGCACTGCACTAGTTAAGAATAACAATATAGATATAGCTGATGTTCCTGTTTGTTCATGTAGGTCACATAAAGGCATCAGTATTACAGTCAAACTGACTGCTTTATAACCAGTTAAAAACTCCTTGTATTGGAGTATACTGTACTGTATAAGTACAGAAAAGATAAATGTCAAACAAGTTGACACAATTGTCTCACTTACACCAGAAATCAATTAAGTCAGAAAGCTTTAGATATTTTTACAAAAGCTTTAGATATTTTTACACTGATGACTCATAGCTGTCGTCACTAATAAAGAAGATTTTGTTTCCTAGTCTTGCAACTCGACACCAAAAGGTCTTCTCGATACAGAAGATGCCAGTCATCTCATCAGACGTTGCATAAGTCGACCTAAGGGCAAAACGCTCTAAAAGTTGGAGTTGAATTTCGTGCAACAGGTCAGCTGGGAGAAGCAGTAGTAGATTTCCTCTTTACTGTAATTCTGTCAAATTCTCTTTCTCCTCCACGGGGCTCATCGGTATCATCTGGGGTCCAGATGATGAACAGCCCACAGCAGATATGCAAAAATCACTAAAAAACTATTCATGCCTTAAAAACAGAATATCACACTACAGAGACTAAATACGTACTAAGCAATAAAACCTGTACCTGAAATAACCCGTCTGGTGGGTGAAATAATACATGATTTACAATTTCCAGGGTTCATCAGATACACTTCAGTGTGAAAGTCAATGTGATCAAACTTCATATCCTGAATTGTGATCCAAGAAAAACTAATGACGGCATCTGATATTAGCTAATGAAATGTCAGGACCCAAAATTAAGCCTATGCAGGTGGTTATTAACCATGAATAATTAACAGTTGGGGTGACAGGCGCCGAATAACAGAGTGTGATAACAAACCCATAGGAATAAGTGTGCGTGGGAAGAAAATGAGACAGGCCTGTACCTCGGCGCCTCGCAATGACATCCTGCTGATTTTCGTAATTTTTCAGGAGAGAGCAATTTAACACGCCGGGTCTTGTTCTTAGGAAGCCCGCTGATTAAAATTGCCTGTGTGTATTATCCAGTGGCCACTTCCTGGTGTTAAGGGGCCCACTGTAACAGCAACAAATATAAAGTCACACAAACAAAATCATAAACAATGGCCCAAATGTGTTGATCGCAATTAAACTTCTTCAGTCAATTGGTGGTGAAACGACTAGTTAATTAATTGATAAGCCAAAATGAATAACAGAATTAACCGTTTTAGTAGCATTTCTTGCAAAAAATAATTATGTGGGCATTTTTATCTTATTCATATAAATGTAATATCTTTGGGTTTTGAATTGTTAGTCGAGGAAAACAAGCAATTTTAAAAGGTCACCTGGATTTCCGGGAACCTAAAATTACTTTTTTTTATTATTCTCTAATGAATTGCTCACCAGATAGAACTATAGGAAATTATCAGAACTGCTCAAGACATCACTGGAGCACAAGAGGGCTACGATCATCATTAAGGATCTGACTCATCCAGTAATCATGGTTCTTTAATCTTCCACCTTCCAGTAGGAGCGTCTTTACTCGCACATTTTACAACCTTCATGAACAATTTCTTCTTCCTCTGGGCCGTCACTCAAATGAACAATGAGACCACTCTTTTGCATATCTTGCGTACATTCATGGACAATTGCAGTTCCCAGAGTGTGCAACATAACTGCACATAGAGTCTAATATGCATAAAGACCAAGTGTTGTAAGTTAACCGTACTCCACAATTCTACATCTATTTTACATACTCATATTCATCTTAACAATATCACTTTCTCTTTTTTCTTTCTGTTTTTGTTAGATTTTAAATTGCGTTCTCTTCTGTTGTTATATTTAGATTCTGATGACTCAACGATGGGGGCAACTCACAGCGGCTTAAGTATACACATGCAAACAGAGAAGAAAAAACGAGCAAGAGAAATAAAACAGGAGCAAACTGAGCAACACACCAAAGAACCAAATATAGAACTGAAGTTGAAAATGAGCTTCAAACAATCTGATTCAGATTTTATTGCAGATATCTTTTACTATACAGATGTACACCGATCAGAACCAGCATTATTTTTTCAGAAGTTTGAGCTACAGTAGCTCATCTGTTGGATCGGACCA
>NW_023339652.1:3877453-3877712 GCF_004916995.1 Morone saxatilis | reverse complement strand
CCACACGGGCCAGCCTTCACTCCTACAGTGGAGTGGTGGTGCTACAGTGAGCCTTGGCTGCCCATGATCCTGCCTCCGGTTCACTGCTTTTCCTTTCTTGGACCACTTTTGATAGGTACTGATCACTGCAGACCAGGAACACCCCACAAGATTGCAGTTCTGGAGATGCTCTGACCCAGTCGTCTAACCATCACAGTTTGGCCCTTATCAAAGTCGCTCAAATCCTTACACTGCCCAACATCAACTTTGAGGACAAAAT
>NW_023339652.1:3864195-3877397 GCF_004916995.1 Morone saxatilis | reverse complement strand
GAGCCATGATAACCAGATAATCAGTGTTATTCATTTCACCTGTCAGTGGTCACAATGTGTCAATCAAAAGAAGTAACAGACTGATACACTACCAACGAAGACAATTGTTAGTTGCAGCCCTAAAACAAATGCAATACACGTTTTGGCTCGTTAACTAACCCTCTTGTGCCATTTGCTGTCAGCTATCTGTGGATGCCACACAGAGATACAACAGACAGACTGACAAGGGTGTTTAATAGACCATTGAATTCTGCAAAAATCCTGCTAATTACCGAGCTCTGTTTCCACCAGCGTGCTTTTGTATCATAATCCGATTAGGGTGGCTTTTTCTCATCCCGCTATGCTATGCATGCAGGCGCACGCATTGACCAGATGCATAGAGAGCTCCAAATTTAGCCAAAAACAGAGTTATCTGGGGTGTAATTGTTCTGATAGTTCAAGGCTTCGACTTTAGTTTCTACTGCAGAAACTTGGAGCCAAAGGCGACAAAAATGCAGAGGAGACTGTCGTTATCATTCGTCAGTGGAATCAGTGGAAATCTTTTACTCTATAATTCAAATACTCAATAGCAGGAGGTTAATGTCTATAGGCGGATGATGTCTAGCTTATAAGAACAGTGCAGTACAGAACCTTAATAGCTCTAAGTGCACATCCAAAGTGTGTTTTTTAGGAAGAAAAGGGGAAAGACACAGCGAACGTCTCTCCCTCCCTCTCCCTGAGCGGTGCGTCAGCAGTCAGCCTCATCCCTCCAAACAGCAGCAGCAGGATTAGACAGCAGTGTTGCCATGCAAGGCTGGAGCCAGAGTTGCCCCTGTTAATGGCTGCTGTGAGATTAAGGGAGGTAGACAGGGCAGAGACAGCTCATAAAGACGCAGGCTGATCTAAGGCATACAGGCAGGAGTAGGAGGAGAGGAGGGGAGAGGCGCTGGGGGCCCAGCCAAGGCGCAGGGATACCCCCATAAACCTGGACCGTAACTCTGGCTGACAGGAGCCACTGATGCCAAGGCGGGTCAGGATTATAAAGATCATGTTTTTACCTCTGCAGCTGCTCTATTAGATGATCAACATGTGCTGGGGTGATGCTTTCTGGAAAAATCTCCATCTTATCAAGTCATTTCTGTGAATAATGGAGTCATTATAAACCTTAAATAAGTGGAAAAACCTGCTGGTGCGGAAAGAATACAGTATGTCAACCTGTTTTTAATACAAGTCCATTTGTTTTAAAAGCTTTCTTGCATTGACAGCGTGCACTTTGAAAAAGGATAGTAAGACATGCTGGTGCATTAAAATCAAGACAAATGGAACCACATTTTGGACGATACTTAAAACAAGTTGATTTTAATTAGAAAGAGGTTGAAATATGCTGTCTGCTGTGCAGACTCACTGCAGATAATGTTCATGTTATAAGAAAATAAGACTGCCAGGAGTCAATTACAGACTAAAATAACTCCATTTCAAGGTTTTTTCTACATATTTACCACAGTGTGAAGGGAAACCTGCTCAACCTTTTTCATATAGAAATCAAACTGTTTCAAGAAGCTTCAATAAAGAGTCTGTATGTTGTATCAAGGACATAAAGCATCAATACAGACTAAAATAAGTGAAATCAGTGGTAGATTTACTCAAGTACTGTACTGAAGTACAAATTTGAGGTTCAACTTGGGGGAATACTTCTGGTAATGGTTTCTCATAGAACATTTTCAACACAGGACTTCTATTTATAATAATAGGTATTTTTGAATTGAGGTCAGTAAACAAATATTTCCTCCACATTCAATGATAAGAAGGAGCAACTTAAATGACTCAACTACAGACTATAATGACTTGATAAGAAGACATTATGACAGTATATCCACATGTTATATGTCAAGTGCAGTATGTTGCTAAAGTGCTAAATTCTGCTACTCTACATACTATATACAGTACTAACCTCCTGTGTTTGCATTCAGCTACACATGATGATTTAGTCTTGCATTTTCTGGCAGAATAACCAAATCAAAATGGTTCCAAACTTTCTCCGTAATGAAAGCATGAAAGCAGGCAGTCATCCTCTTTTTAGTCTGGCTCTTTATTTTGTGCTCTAATTGCACCGCCAATCAAAAACTGTAAGAGATTTTTTTGTTCGAGCGCTGCACAGTTTGACTCAAATTACAGCGTATGCCAGGGCTCATGGTGAAAACGACAGCCTTGATGGAGTAATTGAATTAGACTAATGCTCATTTAAGTGTGGTGTCCTTCAGTTATAAGCAAAACCATACCTTTTCGGAAATGTTCGGCTTACTTGTCTCTTGTTGAAACTTTATATCTCTGTTTACTGTAACAATATCAAAGCAGATACTTATGTAAACGACGTGCATATGAACAGAAAAACAAAGTGATTTAGAGATAATATTTCTGAAAACAGAGTTGTTGTTGTTACAGTAAGATCGATGCATGTTTTCCTCCGGGCAGTGTCCACTCTGGCTGGATGGGCTGAATGATTTTTGCCATCACAACCCGCGCAAGATCAATAATCACTCCTTCTGCCTCACTCATCACCACCGCGGCTGTCGAGATTATTTTTCACTGCTGATTATCAGGAGAGCTGCAGTCACTGCCGCTGGGTCGAGCTTAGGTTAATTGCACACTGGAAGGCAAGGTGATAATGGATAATTATGTTTAAACTTATTTACAAAACACACTGATTCTTCTCAGCGACAGTGATGGAAATATTGTGCCGCATGCTTGCAGTGAAGGTTGTGAAAGGTTGTCTTTCTTAAATCTGAACCAGGTGGCCATAAATGTCTAAATTTAACCAAACATTATCAATGGGTTATGGTGCTGTTATTGTAGTAATAATCATTTAAATTACTGGCAGGGAATGTTTACAATCAATAGAAACATTGTGACAGGCTGAAGAAAAACATAATCTGTGTACACTTACGTTTCCTCACACACCAATACATGTAATTATTAATGCAAACCTTAAACGTAGGGCGCACACTTGCCACCTGTGACACATATCATGTAACAATGGCTGTAAATGATCTTCTACATATGGTGTGAGGCTAACCAGACATTCAGCCCATGAAACAATAAAATAGTCCATATATATTTACCAATAGCATGAATAATGTGTTTTATTTATTTATTTATTATTTTTAGAGATCAAAGTGACGTCTTCAAATTGCTTGTTTTGTTCGACCGACAGTCCAAAAACCTCAAAATCTATCATTTAAAATTAGGAAACTGTTTTTACTATGTGAACTTTACTCAACTTGGATAACTGGACTAAATTATGAAATAAAGCTGAATACAGTATTGGAGTATATAAAAACTATAAGTAACTATCAAAGGAACATTAATAACAGACAGTATGGCAGCAATATGTCTAGTCTAACCCGAAGTAGACGAATAAGAAGAAGGAAACGACTGTGCGGGGGACGTTTATGGTTCTGGGAAACAGTGTCAGAGTGAGACCTCTTACTGTCTCTGTGCTAGAGACCAGCTATCCCAGATCTGACAACAATCCATCATGGGTTCTTCCTTTTACCTGTAGCTCTGTAAACACCATGCTTTGGCGATGATCCCAGTGGACGATGAGGTGACCGGACTGACCGATGAGCAGATACAGGTTTAGTTGCACTGGCTAACAATTATTGTTATTTGTGGTCCAATTTGGCACCAATAATACTCCACTTCATGTCTACCAGAATGGAACTGGGTACTGGGTGAATACAGTGACGTATTTTTGTTGTGAAAACCCGGCTAAGACACACATTGTGTATCAATGATGTGCTAATCTATATAGTACTATAGATAAGGTGAATGAACAGGGAAATGGACACAGCAAACAAATGAAAAGCACAGCACTTTCCAAACAAAGTGCCTTGAAATACTCCATAAGGTCAGGTGAAAGGTGGCCAGAAGCATACTGAAGGATACTATGATTGCCTTTTAAAAAGGCCATTGTTCACTGTCATCGCCAAAACGGCGTTGTCCTTCTCCTCTCCCCCTTCAGATCAATATGAGAGCTTAACAGAGCATATTTCAAAAATCCAGCTAAATGAAAATCTTCAGAGCAAATTCGAATCTCTTTACAAAGCCCCAATTCTCTTGGCTAGACCCCGCAGCTACCCCCAGGGGAGTTGTTGCTGCTCCCTCCCCTAAATCCACAAGTCAAGCTACGACGACTCCCTGATCACTGCAATGTGAGACCGTGTGAGTCATGGCTGATTCAATTGATCCCCTCCAGGAGAGTCAATCCTGACTCAGTGAAGCCAACAGGGGCAGCCATTCCTGATTAATACCTCTGCTGGACGCGCTGCAGCTGTCTAATTTACTGCCACAGAAAATACAGAACGATCCCTCGCCCCCCTAAAGAAACATATCAGCGATGTCGAGCACTCTCACACACTTTGCTGCTAACACACACACAGAGGCAGAAGGTAAAGGAAATGAGCTCCTTTTCTTTCTTCTTGAACTTGATTGTTTCTCAGTTTTTTTCCCCTTTTATTTCTCGATCTGAGTGGATGTTTCTCTGCCTGTGTGTGTGTGTGTGTGTGCATGTGTGTCTGTGTCAGATGATCTGCTGTGAAGTGAAAGCGAGGGGGGGACTGCGACAAATTCTAATTCAGCCCCTGCAGCAGCGCTTCACTCCAATCGATCTTTTATCCCTCAGCTGCCTTATCTGTTGGATCACTTGTCTGAAGAATAAAAAAGAAAAAAAGCTGCCTTAGCAACAGAGGATAATTAAGAGATTGGACCAGCAAAGAGATAAAAGAGGAAGGTTTATGTCATCGGAGGAAGAGGGAGATGTCTTTCTTGTTAGGGCACCCAAAGAAAAGTGTTGATATATACCTCATAGGAGTTAATATATTCAGTTCACATAAGGGTGTAAATCTGTAGGACACATTTGTCCATCAGTGTGGAAAAATAAGTGGAAGAATAAATGCACTATCTGGCACATTAGTTTATTCATAGTGCCATGTGGTTAAAACCATTTGTTGAGCAGTCTCCCTTTTAACAAGTAATTCAGCCTCACATCTGGTTTTAATATGTCATCTTTTTCTACTGACGAGATAAAAAAAATATAATAGGATGAGATAGGTCAGGAACCTAGCCATCAGAGCTGGAGACACCAGACATGAGACTTGGACTCAAATAAGACTTAAGTCACAAAAATGAAGAGTTCAGACTTTGGACTTTGGCTGCTGTGAGACTTGACTTACTTTAGATTTGACTCCCTAAAGATTTGACTTGACCCGAAACTAGAGCAAAAATATTGAAGTCTCAAGTTTTGACCTGATAAAAATCCCCAAACTACACAGTGGCAGGCAGCTTAAATATTTAATTATTAGACCTGATCATTGAAAGGACTTAGTAAGCAGTAAAAACTGAGCAAAAAGACTGTTAACACAGGTTTGAAAACTAAATATTTAAACATTGTTGTATTATAATTGAATGATTGAGACCTGAAAGACAAAGAACTTACTGTACATCAAATTTGCTCATGAAGACTTGTAACTTCACTTGGACTTGGACCCAAAGTACTTAACATATGGGATCACAGGGTCCTGGAGAAATTAAACAGCCGGATTTCAGCAAAACAACATTTTAAGGAGGTGGTTAGATTACTTTTTAAAAACAACTATGGTAACCAGGACTGAAGACCAGAGGTTCATTGGCAATATGGGCAGTATGTGGGTGGTTTAAGCCAAATCTAAAGTTAGTGCAGCAGGGGGAAAAAATCGACTGGTGATCCACGATCGATTGTCTACATCCATGGTAACAATTCTTAGAGATACTCAGACACTCTTGGTGCTTTGAGTGAAGTGCTAATAAATCTTAGTTTATACACAAACACGATCATAAAACAAAGTATTTTAAATAAGTAAATTAAAGTGTCAGCTTGCTGGTGGCGATAGAAGAAAAGACCGGGAAGCTAAAGTCAACGGGATTTATCCAAGTTCATCAAATTTCCATTGTATCTCTAGAGGAAAGGTCAGAGAAGGGACCATGAATGTCTATAAAAAACTTCAATCCAGACTAGCGAATATACTGTATGTAAATATACCAGATTTCATGAAACAACCGACTCTGCCATCAGCAACACAAAAGGCAATATATCAGTATTGCTCCAACTTAATACCACATGCACATTAATGTGTCAGTTACGTTAAGTCCAAGTTATCCAGAAATGTTTTTTCCTTCTCCTTGCATTTGTGTTGGTTGGCAAACCTTCTACACCAGAGTTTGTTAGAGGCTACCAGATTTGCATCTAGAAAAAAACAAAAAACAAGCTGGATGCAATCTCATTTCAGATTTGGTTCAGGGCTCAGTCACACCAGCTTTTATAACGGCAACATTTTACAACAAAATCAATTCATTCCAGTGAAATTGTGCAGCACATTTGCATAGTATTGGCTTCAGCTTCAAAAGGGGACTTTTACGACATGAATATGAGCTATTGACTAACTGCAAATCTTCTGGACAGTGCTGACCTTTGACAGAACAGAGATAACCGGAAATCCTTCAATTTTACATGACTGGGGACTCCCCGAATGAGAAACAACACCAGAGTTTTTCACTCTGTATCTGTTTCTGCTCAAATCTAACAGCATCCACTGCACGACCTGCAAGACCAAGCACTCCAAGACTGCATGCTAATAGAGATGCATGTATGTAGCTAAGTGTAAATAAAAAAAGATTGTATTTAGATCGTATCCTGATGTCAGAAATGTAAATATTACACCAATAACACCGGAATAATTTGGTAAACTGGATCTCCTGTACTGAAGAGTTCACTGTCACATCCTTACTGTATAGCTCTCAATGTGAGACTCCCCTCCTAAAGTCAAGTTAAATCTCAGCTATGTGTGAAAAATGGAAGTAGACGTGACCAAAAAATTGCAGAGGACACGACCTCTGTGTCCTCTCTGGCAGTTATGGCCCAGAGACACATCACTGCACTACTATTGAGAAAATGACACTTCATTGAGGAAAACTCTAGAGATGTGTCAGGAAGCTTTACATCCGAAAAATAAGTGAGAGACTTTCTGTCAGTTGTTCTATGATAAAAAAATCTTATAGTTATACCCACAGGTTAAAATGGAGATGTTTAAGGTTGGGACTGGTTTAGATGTCAGCCTGTTTCCTCCACACAAGCACTTATGCAATAACACACACACACACACACACACACACATACAGACACCTCTTAATCTTTTTCCCTGACAGTTAGGAGAGGGAGGCAGAGTCCCGGCGAGACATGTAGACAGTAGATTGTCCAGCCGTGACCTCTCAGCTCGGGCCGCCTCACCCTGCTGATGTGAGGAAGGCTGACAGCCTGGCCCAGTGCAGAGAAAAGAGCGAGGCCACAGGGGTATTCTGGGAAGAGACCGGCTTCTTCCAGAGTGCTTCAAGTCAACCAACATGCTGAGAGTATGAGCAGAACATAAGTTGTAATGCTGAAGATTTTCATTAAAGCTAACCCTGTTTTTGATACAATTTCTGATGATTTTCAGCAATTTTAATGTATTTACAATATTTATATAGTCGTTATTGTGTAGTTGTAAATGTATCTTATTGATTACAGCCTTACTGTTTACTGCATACTCTTCTAACACAAGGTTAGAGCTGTATATGGACCCAAAGAGAAACCAAAACCTCATTCAAAATCCCACTAATATTTGTAATAATAATAGGTCCAGCCTTATTCTTACTCAAGACTATGTCAAGTAGTTCACTCGATATGTCTCCATAAGGACAGAAATAAAAACATATTGTTATTTATTCAACATTTCTGTTTTTGAGAGTCTTTAACAAACATCATTTCCCATAAGCACTCCACCATCGCAGGTTAAACCTCATGTCTAGAAACAAGAGGCGAACCCATGGGCGAGTTGAGTGTTTGTAGTTAAACAGACAGCAGCTAAAAAGTTGTAAAAATAAAGTTAGGAGAGAAACTTTCATAGGGGCTGTATTTTTCTATGCACACAAAGTAATTGTTGTATAACTAAAAATCAGGGAAGATTTAATGTTATTAGAAAGACAGATTAAAGTGTTAAACAAGGCTAGCCCCGACGTGACATCCTACTTTGATCATTGCATGATGAAAACAGGAATAATTATTGACTGATGTCTCTACTGAAACAGAGCAAGTTTGTTTGGCTGCACTGTAAACAGATACAGCTGCTCTTCTGTTGTATTTCCGACAAACCAGCTGCTCAAAGAGTGTTGTGCTGTGGTATTAATCCACACTGGTGTCGTTAAATCAACCAGGACTGAAATTTTAAGGATTATAACTTTAAACCCTGGACATCTATCTCATAAATTCACTTTAAAGTCACTGAATACAGGAGTGAACATTTAAAAATGGACTTATCTTTGGTACTTCACTAGAAAGGATTGGATTAGGTGATGCATGACAAGCCCAATAAATACATTTCACAAAGTTCAGAGAGACCTGCAGCGGCCATATAGACTTTAGAAAACACTTTTTATCAATTTCTTGCATCTTTCTGCAGAAGTTGCCTTCATGACTTTGACCACTGACCCTCGAAAGGCAGCCATCCAACAGTATCCAACTGATTAAGTCTGCTTGCTCTGCAGCCAAAAAGCCTGTGTAACCCTGGCAAGGGGGATCTCTCCCTGACCCCCCAGTGGCCAGCATACCCTTGTCCTTCACGAAGAAACATGACAGCAAACACGTAACACAAGGGCTGCGGCTTATGCGTCTTCATGGTAGCAGCTCTGAATTATACATTGAGCAAGCTGCAGAGATGCTTCTAAAATGCTCTGCAGAATTTTGGCTCTCACCGTTGCGCCCTGACATGTTATGTAACTTTGTTTATAAGTGCAGAGCATTACGGTGTGTGGAGCTGCACTGCCAGGAAACATGGGTTACTCTTGAGATGAAATCTAGGTCAACAGGTGGGGAATAACGAAATAATAAACCCAGCTCTGCAGCAATTAGTGATTAGAAACAACACAGTGGATGTCCGTGAGGATTTACTTTACATTTTCCGCCTTAAATTTTTTTTGCATAACTATTAAAGTAAAGAACATTCAGCCAAATAAAGTTTATCTAGTCTCAACACGTATTTCATCTCCATTGTATCATTTATAGCAGCTGCTCCTTTGTGCTCTGGCATTCACTCATTCAAGGGGCTCTTTAAAAGCAAAAGCAACAGCAACCAACATCCAGCGAGTTAAATCATATTCAGGCTAAATGGAATTGAGGGGCTGGTTGAATCTTTTGACTAGAACTCTGCCTCTGACTAACTGACCTGAGTCAGACACACTCCATTAGCTAATTATATCCCTTTAAATGACAAATGCAGAAGTCAGAGGGCAGCCGCCGCATGAATACTAACAGGATTTCACTACGAGAGGCTTAAGCAACCTATAGCAAGAAGGGGAGAAGCAAGAAAAAGAGGGGAAGAAAGTGGAAAATTCACCCCCCGCTGCACCAACGACATCGAGACCTAGCTGTGCTATTTGAATGTGATTAGGCTGGAAGAATTCAGAATAAATGAAAATAATGAGTGTTGGGAGCGAGCTGAACAAAATTCAACCCTCTAATGCCGTTTCACATCAGGGGAAACGTTAAACCCTTTCCTGTTCCTCCGGGGCTGAATGATAAATCACTTTTACTGTAATATAATGTAGCATTTCAACCATTTTTTTTCCAGCTGACCGAGGTCACTGGCAGAAATACCATTACACCTGGGATTAAGGTGTTAGCAGCAACACCTTATGCACTATGCAAGAAACAAGCCAAAGCCATACATCATTTTTACCGGAGCTTTTTCTTTGTATCTAACAAACGCCAGAAGGTATTTCTTCAAAAAAAAACAATGCTTTCAGTTTTCTTGAAGTGTTGCACTAGACGGGTATTTCACAAATGCAATAATTTCTTTAGCTTTCATCAGGAGCCACTATAAACTATAAACTGAAGATGAAGTCTTTAGGTGTCTTCAGTCCATCGTAATGAAACCTAAGGTGGTGGGTGGAGGCAAACAGTGTGCAATTGTTGGTTTATTTATGGTGGCAGAAGCTATAATGTCGTTACAGCAAGTAGGATTTATCACCTCCTACAGTATACGTCAATGTATAGAGACCAGACCTTTCCTGCTCCTCATTATATATTGCACTTCACACATACTTACAGTAACTGGGGAAACTTAATGAAAATGCAATATACTGTGTACTACAAATAGAATAGTGTGATGAATGTTGTTTTCCTGGATAATGAACTTTGCTAATTTAGAGAAAAGTGTTGAAAAGTGTATTTTTATTATTATTATTCTTCGTCATTAATCTTTCCTTAGTCAGAAAAGTAGGTGGGTGTTCTGAACTTACATCTCACTCTAGGTTTAATTCATTCACAAACAAAATGAACAATTTTATTTTGCTGTAAAAACAAAAAAGTCAGCATTAAGGGTGAATGGTGTATTATTAACCCTTTCCTCCTCATTCTCAGCAGTGTAGGTTTCCCCTCAAGCAATTGGTAAAGTGGATGTCCTGTTAAAGCAACATTGTGTAACTTTTCCACCTTAAAATAACATCTTCTCTATCATTTTGTGCTGTAATAGTGTCATTCCCAATCTGCACTACATTATGTAACTTTGTGCTCTGGGCTCCCTTGGCGGCAACAGTCACACACCACCACCAACGTCACTGATTCTGGTGAAACTGGATCATATTTTATGAAGAAAATAAACTCAGCTCTCTGTGATTTACATAGTTTCCTGATGGGCAGTCAATTGCATCTAAATGTAGCTGCTTTGAGCCAATTAGCTTAGCTTTACTGCCCTGTACACTCCGGACTGGGTGCTCACAAAGCACCAGGGGAGTGTCGGTGTTCACATAGCTAGCACAGGAGCTTTGGACCTCGGGGAAGGGGAAGATTTCTGCACCGTTACTGCACCACTGCACTATTATCTACTGTCTACAAATGTTTGTTTTTAGATATGTATAACTGTACATATAAGTCTATGTCTTTTTTGTTCCTTGTATGTGCGCACAAACCAGCTAATAAAAGTGATTCTGATTCTGATTCTGATATCAGGCCTCGGATGGGGTTGGGGGGAGATATCAACGGAGAACCAGGCCCGAACAGGCAATGTAACCGGGCTCAGCAGCGTCTATGGACAAAGCTAATGGCATAGGTAAAGAGACCGAAAGGGACGATGGAGGAAGCTAGGAAGAGAAAAGAAGAAAGAAGCCGCAAGACGAGACTACATGTAGGACCGGCTTTTAGTCTTTTGATCATAAAGTCATGTAATCAGACAAAATGCACGCGTACAGCTGTCCTTATTTACAACAGCAGCTGGTGGCGCCAAATATCAACGAATGCCAAATCTTACATACTGTCGCTTTAATGTCAGAAACATTTTAAAGATGTCTCTTTCAGAAAAGTTTGAATAATGCAATAGTTTCTTCATCCTCTAACAAGCCTCACGACACGAGAAAACTGACATTTAAAAGTTAAAGAAAGACGAACATGACAGCAAATGTTTTGCAACATGAAGGGGAAGTTCAAGGTTGTGAATCTGCGCCTTTTTCCTTTTGATCTGTGAGACGAGCAAACATTGGCAGAGTGGTAATTACACTGTGATAGAGAGCCTCTTGCTATGATGAATAGTCCCTGCTGCATTCATCATGCTAATTTCAGCCATCTGATGCCTAGACGCCTGTTGCAAGGCATGATGCCCGACAGCCGGAGCCAGGAACCAAAATTTACTTTCTGACCCATCTGCCAGTGACAGGTAAACTGAGAAATTTACCATCCAAACATATTTCTTACTGGCCATTAAACTGCATCATGCCACATCTTACGGAAAAATAAAATTCCTCAGATTGTTTTGTTTGTGTTGCTGAAAACTTTTGTGCTATCATTCACAGCTGTTACTGGCTTCAGACTTCAGACTGTTGCATTTCTTTTTGTTGGATTTTACTATCTTGGTTTTATTTCCTTACATCTACACATCAGTGTTTTAGTGGGTCATACAGGGGTCATATTACTCTTCCAGCATAATCTCAGCTGGCACAGAAAACACAGCCTGGCAGTAATTCTGAAATAAATAACCACCCAACTAGTCGGTGACCCCATTTTATTTTTCTCACCAAAGCCAATTTCTGCCTGCATTTGGAACTCGGTGGGCAATAATTTTGAATGGTGGCCGGAGCACAGTGTTGCTGCGGCATCAAAGCCCCTAAATCCCTCCTGGAAGACACATTAAAGCAAATACATGAAACACTCAGCAGCATTCGAAGCAGGTAATGGGAATCCTAACTGGAGACATGCAAATGACAAAGCTGGAGAACGAATGTTTGAAACAGAAAACGTCATCGTCTACATATAGTACTGCATACGCTCAATATGACCTTAACTATATCATTTGGTATCACTTATAAGGAAGAAAAAGACAAAGATTGATACTCATTCATTAATAATATATACCATATGTTCACTATATGTGATGTATTCTACAATGATAATAGTGGCACTTTATCATAAATGGTACTTGATTTCAAATGGAGGTAGACAAAAGCAGTCTTATAGTCTAATAACTAAACTGAAAGTAGTTAATCCAACTAACATACGCTCCATGAGTCAGTTGAAAGTTAACGATTACAACTGACAAAGGGGTCTAAAATATGCTCTTGATGGCTACATACGTCATGCTGTGCTGGAAGATTGAGGATAAAAGTGGTCTATGAAGCAGACATGGAAATAAGCATTGCTCTTGTATTGCAGTTAGTCCTAATTACAACGAAAGCTCAGACTGTTTCATTTCCTAATAAAACCTCGTTTTAATTCTTAGCTTAAGTACTTTTTAAAGCAATGGAGAGTTTTATTGCTTGAATCTTTAAACAGTGTTTTTCACTTTAAATGTTCCAAGAAAAAAGGTTTTCAGGATGTCTTTGTCCAATCTCAGATAACGAGTTTGCCTGGAGTGAAAAACGTCTCTAAATCCATTAAAAAGCAGGACAGAGAGAGTTAATGTTAGCTTGCACTATTAGCACCCAGCATCTGCTTCCACACGGGGGAATACTGCACACTGGATGTATGTTATGATTTTGGTGATGCTGGGTTAGGTTTCTACTAGTTAACATGCTAACCAGACATGCTTACATTAAAGGGGAACTTTTTCAGCTTAATAAACCCGTTTAGAAATCATTTGGATGGTTAAATGGCCTGTTCCAGTGAAAAT